>NC_072396.2:90727196-91030227 GCF_028885625.2 Pongo pygmaeus | reverse complement strand
GTCTATCATTGTTGGACATTTGGGTTGGTTCCAATTCTTTGCTATTGTGAATAGTGCCACAATAAACATACGTGTGCATGTGTCTTTATAGCAGCGTGATTTATAGTCCTTTGGGTATATACCCAGTAATGAGATGGCTGGGTCAAATGGAATTTCTAGTTCTAGATCCCTGAGGAATCGCCACACTGACTTCCACAATGGTTGAACTAGTTTCCAGTCCCACCAACAGTGTAAAAGTGTTCCTATTTCTCCACATCCTCTCCAGCACCTGTTGTTTCCTGACTTTTTAATGATTGCCGTTCTAACTGGTGTGTGATGGTATCTCATTGTGGTTTTGATTTACATTTCTCTGATGGCCAGTGATGGTGAGCATTTTTTCATGTGTTTTTTGGCTGCATAAAATGTCTTCTTTTGAGAAGTGTCTGTTCATGTCCTTCACCCACTTTTTGATAGGGTTGTTTGTTTTTTTCTTGTAAATTTGTTTGAGTTCATTGTAGATTCTGGATATTAGCCCTTTGTCAGATGAGTAAGTTGTGAAAATTTTCTCCCATTCTGTAGGTTGCCTGTTCACACTGATGGTAGTTTCTTTTGCTGTACAGAAGCTCTTTAGTTTAATTAGATCCCATTTGTTTGGGATTTTGTTGCCATTGGGATTTTGTTTGGCTTTTGTTGCCATTGCTTTTGTTGTTTTAGACATGAAGTCCTTGCCCATGCCTATGTCCTGAATGGTAATGCCTAGGTTTTCTTCTAGGGTTTTTATGGTTTTAGGTCTAATGTTTAAGTCTTTAATCCATCTTGAATTAATTTTTGTATAAGGTGTAAGGAAGGGATCTAGTTTCAGTTTTCTACATATGGCTAGCCAGTTTTCCCAGCACCATTTATTAAATAGGGAATCCTTTCCCCATTGCTTGTTTTTGTCAGGTTTGTCAAAGATCAGATAGTTGTAGATATGCGGCATTATTTCTGAGGGCTCTCTTCTGTTCCATTGATCTATATCTCTGTTTTGGTACCAGTACCATGCTGTTTTGGTTACTGTATATGTCAATCATCCTGCTGGTGCCATGGACACAATAGTGAAGACATTAGAAACTGTTCTCACAAAGCTAATAGTCAAGAGTGAGTAAATGCAATAGCTTAGTGATAATATGAATTTCAGAAAGAAAGTGAAAATTAGAAGATAGAACGGTCAGGTACCATTGTTGATATGGCAGCTTGTATTCTTATGGTAATTTTTCTACTTATATATATTTTTACATATTTAATATTACGATCTAATTACATATATATGTATATATAACTTACTACATTAACATTTTCCACTTCACTTATTTTTTTCACCATAAATGCTTTCTTTGTAATCCTGTTATTTAGTATGTTAAAATATGCATTAAAAATTTGCCATTTTAACCAGTTTTAAGTACATAATTCAGTGGAACTAAATACATCTATATTATTGTCTAAACATCAGCACATTCACTTCTAAAAATTTTTCACAATCCCAAACTGAAGCTCTGTACCAATTAAACAAGAATTCTCTATTTCTTCCTGTTGCTATCCCCTAACAATCACTATTTTGCTTTCTGTCTCTATGAAGTTGACAATTCTGTTTACGTCATGTAAGTAGAATTACACAGTATTTACTCTTTCTTACCTGGCTTCTTTCTTTTTTAACTTTTATTTTAAGTTCAGGGGTACATGTGCTTTATTAATTGGTAAATTTGTGTCATGGGGATTTGTTGTACAGATTATTTCATCACCCAGCTATTAATCCTATTACCTATTAGTTATTTTTCCTGATCCTCTTTCTTCTCCCACCCTCCACCCTCCAACAGAATCCAGTGTGTTTTGTTCCCCTCTATATGTCTATGTGTTCTCTTCATTTAGCTCCCACTTATAAGTGATAACATGCAGTATTTTTTTTTTTGGTTGCTTCATTAGTTTGCTATGGATAATGGCTTCCAGCTGCATCCATGTCCCTGCAAAAGGCATGATCTCATTCATTTTTATGGCTGCATAGTGTTCCATTTTGTATATGTACCACATTTTCTTTAGCAAGTCTATCATTGATGGGCATTTAGGCTAATTCCATGCCTTTGCTATTGTGGATAGTGCTGCAATGAGCATATGCGTGCATGTGTCTTTATAATAGAATGATTTACATTTCTTTGGGTATATACTAAGTAATGAGATTGCTGGGTCAAATGGCATTTCTGTCTTTAGGACTTTGAGAAATAATGTCTGGCCTCTTTCATTTATTATAATGTTTTCAGTGTAACACATGTCAGAGTTTTCTTCCTTTTTGCATAATATTCCATTCTGTGTATATACCACATTTTATTCATCTGTTGATAGGCCCTTGGGGTGTTTCCATCTTTGGCTATTGTAAATAATAATGTAAAGAAAATTGCTGTACAAATATCTGCTCAAGTCCCCACTTTCAATTCATTTAGTTACATGCCCAGAAGTGGAATTGCTGAATTATGTGGTAAACCTATGTTTTATTTTTTGCAGACCCATCCTGCTGTTTTCCACAGTCGCTGCACCACTTTACATTCCCAGCAGCATACACAATGTCTTCAATATCTCCATATCTATGCCAACACTTGGTATTTTCTGTTTTTTTGTTTGTTTTATAATAAACATCATAATGGGGGTGCAGTGGTATCTCATGGTATTGATTTTTATTTCCCTACTGATTGCCGATGCTCAAAACCTTTTCATGTGCTTATCAGTGATTCCTATACCTTATTTGTAGAAATGTCTATTCAAGTCTGTTCTATCTGAGTTGTTTGGTTTTGCTTGTTGAGTTATAGGAGCTCTTTATATATTATAGATATAATCCTATGTCAGATACATGATTAGCAAATATTTTCTCCCATATTTTGGGTTGTCTTTTCACTCTATTTATAGTTCTGTTTGATACGCAATTTTTAATTTTTATAAAGTCCATTTTATCTATCATTGTAGCCTAGTTTCCTAAGAAATCCTTGCTAAATCCAATGTTATGATGTTCTCTTAACCTCTCTTCTAAAAGTTCTTTAGTTTTAGCTCAATGTTTAAGCATTTGATTTATATTGACTTAACTTTTGTACATGATCTGAGGTAAGGGTCAAATTTTCTTCTATTGAATATATAAATCCAGTTTTTAAATAGCAATTTGTTGGAGAAACTATCCCTTTTCCCCTTGAATGACATACTCGCTGAAAATTATATGACATATGCCTTAGTCTGGTTTTGCTGCTGTGATAGAATATCACAGACTGAATAATTTGTAGTGTACAGAAAGTTGTTGGCGCAGAGTTCTGAATGCTGTGAAGTTCAGTATTGAGAGCCTGGCATCTTGAGATGGCCATCTTGCTGTGTTATCCCATGGTGGGAGGTTAAAGAGAGGGTGAGAGAGACAAAAGGGGGCCAAATTAATCATTTTATAAGGGACCCACTCATACAGTAATGACATTAATCCATTGATGAAGGAAGCATTTTTATGGCCTAATTATCTCTTAAAATTCCTACCACTTAATATTCTTATAATGGCAACATCAATTTCAACATGAGTCTTGGAGGGGCCAAACATTCAAACCATAGCAACATATATATGAGTTTTTTTTTCTTAGCTCTCTATTATATTGTATTCATGTATCGGACTGTACAATGCAATACTGTAATGCCGGTATTACATTGATTATTGCAACACAGTAGTAGTAGTGAGTTTTGAAATTAGGAAGTGTGAACCCTCCAAGTTTGTTTGTGTCATTTAATTTTTTTGCCTATTTAGGTTCCCTTGATATTCCATATAAATTTTAAAATGGGTTTTCTATTTCTCAAAAATAATGTCATTGGACATTAATAGAGTTTGCATTGATTCTGTACACCATTTTGAGTAGTGCTGTCATCTTGACAATATTAAATCTTCCAATACATGAATTTTATTAAATGCTTCTTCTACATCTATTGAGATGATTATATGTTTTTTGTTTTAAATTCGATTTATGTGGAGAATCACATTTATTGATTTGCATAAATTGAACCATTTTTGCATCCCCAAAATAAAACCCAATTAATCGTGGTGAATTAACTTTTTGATGTGCTGCTGGATTCAGTTTGCTAGTATTTTGTTGAGGATGTTTGTGTCTATGTTCATCAGGAATATTGGCCTGTAGTTTTTTTTGTTGTTGTTGTTGTTTTCTGTGTCTTTGCTAGATTTTGGTATCAGGATGATACTGATTTTGTAGAATGAGTTATGAAAGAGTCCATTTTCCTTTCTTTTTCAAAGAGTTTCAGTATAATTGGTATCAACTCTTCTTTATACATCTAGTACACATAGAGTGCCTTTTCATTTATTTGTGTCATCTTTAAGTTTTTCTATAAAGTTTTATAGTTTTCAGAGTAGTAGTTTTTCTCCTTCTTGGCTAAGTTTATTTCCAAGTATTGTATTTTTAACCAATTTGCATCTTTACATATATATCGAGACTTGTGTAAATAGCATAGGGTTGGATCATGTTTTTTATTCATTGTGCCATTCTATATATTTTGATAGTAGAGTTTAATTAATTTACATTTAAAGTAATTAATGATAAGAAATGACTTATTGCCATTTTATCATTTTTTTCTCTATTAGTTGTAGCTCTTTTTTGCCCTCAATTTCCTCTTTTATTGCATTTTGCATGTGGTTAATTTCTGAAAGTAACACATGTTGATTCCCTTCTCATTTGCTTTAGGCTATAGTGTATAGATATTTTCATTGTTGTTTCCATAGGTATTTCAGTTAGAATTCTAAAGTTATGTCAATGTAATTTGAATTGATACCAACTTAACTTTAATTGCATACAAAAGATTTCATCCTGTATAGATGTATACCCTCTCCATTATATGTTACTGATGGCAAAATAATACATCTTTATACATTGTGTACCCATTAACATAAAATTATAATTATTTGTATGTATAGTTCTCTTAAAATCTACAGAAAATAAAAATTTACAAACCAAAATTACAATAATACTTTTTGTTTATAATTTCCCATTTCTTTGCTCTTATCTATAATCTTTGTATGTTCATATGCCACTTTCTAGTGTCCCTTTATTGAACCTGCAGGGCTCCCTTTAGCATTTTTTTGTTGGACATGTCCACTGCAAATAAGCTTATTCAGCTTTCATTTATCAGGGAGTGTCTTAATTTCCCCCTGATTTTTGAAGGACAGCTTTGCAACATGCAGAATTCTTAGTTGACAGTTACTTTTGTTTTCCTTTCAGCACTTTAAATCTATCAACCACTGTATTCTGGCCTTCTAGGTTTATTCTTCAAATTATGCTGATCACTTTATTAAGAACCACTTACCTACCATGAGTCACTGCTTTCTTTTTGGTTTCAAGATTTTGTCTTTGTCTTTTAATTGTTTAATTATTTAAAATATGTCTCAGTGTAGATCTCTGGATTTACCTTACTTGGAGTTTCTAGCACTCCTTGGATTTGTAGATCAATGTTTTCCATCACATTTGGGAAGTTTGGGTCAGTATTTAACAATATTGGTGGTTCTTTAGCTCTTCTCCTTCTGAGATTTCTAGAATATGTATATTGGTTAACACGATGGTGTTCCATAAATCCCTTAAGCTATGTTCACTTTTTTATTCTTTTTTGCTTTCTGCTTCTCAAAGGTAAATATATTATCCTGTCTTCAGTTTAGCTGATTCTTTTTTTTTTTTTTTGATTCTATGTGGCAATGTCAGCATTTGCCATGTTTTTTTTTTATTTTATTATTATTACACTTTAAGTTT
The DNA here is from genome assembly GCF_028885625.2 of Pongo pygmaeus. Classification (NCBI taxonomy): domain Eukaryota; kingdom Metazoa; phylum Chordata; class Mammalia; order Primates; family Hominidae; genus Pongo; species Pongo pygmaeus. The sequence goes on along the minus strand of NC_072396.2, from coordinate 91,024,453 downwards.
TAGGGTACATGTACACAATGTGCAGGTTAGTTACATATGTATACATGTGCCATGCTGGTGTGCTGCACCCATTAACTGGTCATTTAGCATTAGGTATATCTCCTAATGCTATCCCTCCCCATTCCCCTCACCCCGCAACAGTCCCCTGATTGCCCAAATCTGCTATTGAAATCCTCTACTAAATTTTTCAATTATTTATTTAGTTATTTTAGTTTTCAGCTCCAGAAGTTATTTATAGTTTCTTTTTATAATGGCACTTTGTTGAAATTCTTATTTTGTTAATAAAGTGCTGTGTGGTCATAATGAGTAGGAGGCATCACTAATATTTAGTTACTGGGGACAAGGTGTGTTAAATATGTGGGAATTAATGGAATAGTTTGAGAATCACTGGCTTAAATTGTTTAAAATTAGTATATTAAATTGGATATGCAATGTGCTTATCTATCTGATTATTTTGTCTCAATAAAACAGTAATTTCAGAATGTAAAAACAAATTAGTAAAGGTGTTTCACATGCCTTTTGCATGTTAAAATGATATGCCAAATCAATATGCAAATTTTTCTTAATGCTTCAAGCTTTCAGTCTGATAGTAGTAACTTTAAACAGTACAAAGGATTCTAAGTCTTAAAACAGGCATTTTGTAAATAGAAGACTGATGTACAAAGAGGCATACTTACATCTGAGTTACTTTATACATATCAAAATACTGTTGTGAGAGTGTGCTCTATTTTTGCTTTTTTTTTTTGTTTAGTTTGTTTCTTACCTAATCTAACTATGGATATGTACAAATCAAAAATAGCAAGTAAATACAGTTTATGTTTATCCAAGTAATTTAAGCAAAGGATATTCCAATGTTGTTAATTTTCCTTCAATGAAAATATGAAGCTGGAAACCATCATTCTCAGAAAACTAACACAGGAACAGAAAATCAAACACTGTGTGTTCTGACTCATAAGTGGGAGTTGAACGATGAGAACATGTGGACACATGGAGGAGAACAACATCACACACTGGGGCCTATCTGGGGGTGGGGGGCAAGGGGAGGGAGAGCATTAGGACAAATACCTAATGCATGTGGGGCTTAAAACCTAGATGATGAGTTGATGAGTGCAGCAAACCACCGTGTCACATGTATACCTATGTAACAAACCTGCACATTCTGAGCATGTATCCTAGAACTTAAAGTATAATAAATAATAAAAAAGAAAATACGCACCTTATTTCTCAGGAAGCAGCAGTGTAATTTCTGCCAGACTCAGGTTAATATAATACTTATCATTGATGTGCTATCCCATATGCCCTTGGCTCATTTCTGAATTAATCTATAAGTGAAGGAAACAGTATCTAGTGATCTGACAGCTTTCCACCTCAAGTGCCTTTGTCTTTCAGTTTCTCTAACTGGAGACTTTCTCTGGCATTTCAGTAGCCTGGTAAGACCACTTGCAAGACAGTTCAGTGCTGCTGGAAATTCAACTCCATAGAATAATCTTCGCCTAATGCAGTATGGTAGATAAATAGCTCAGCATTCTCATTCCTTCATAGGATTATTTTGAGACACACTTTGTGTGGTTCTTCAGAGGGTCTCCAGTGGGATTGAGTCACAGTTTCCAAAGTGTTAACTTCTCATTAGCATGCTCTCTACTGAATTTTTTCTGTCCCTTCTCTCACTGTCCTAATTTTTGCTTCCTGAGATACCACTTTCAAATTGTCTTCATGCAAGCTTGTCTTAGGTGTCTGCTTTTGTGGGAATCCAAATCAAGACAATTAATAATCATGATCATTTCTATTAGCCTCATTTGTACCTGTGGGAAGAAAATATCATTACATGACTTTGCCAGGGATCTCAAGTATAGTTTTAGAATTTTTTCCAGGTCTTCTGCTTGAACTTCCAATAGGTTTTCTTCATCTATTTTGATGCTTTTATTCTGCAAAATAGTTAGGCATAGATAGTACTTTTTGTCAATATAAAATTATGCTACTTTGTTTTATTGATTAAGATTAAATTTTATATTATCTGATATGCATGCAGTCCCAGCTTAATCCTAAGGGCATTCACATTGATTTAGATATACCTAATTAATTGATAATTGGGACTCAGATGATCATTTGCCTGAGTTATTAAGAGATTTCTAGAAACTCATCCAGGTGATATAAGTAAAATGAGCTTGACACCATAAGACAGCCCTAGTCATCTGAAAGTGAGCCACATCAGTGCTGCATGAGAATCATCTCTCAGATTTATTTTAAGCATTCACTCAGTCAGTATGTATGTACTGAATATCTACTGCCTATCCAGCCCAGTCCCCACTGAATATGTTTCCAACTGTAATGGAAAACAAGGGTTCCGTAAGGCTTTTAGATAAAGAATTACTGTTTGGAATATCTCAAGTGAAGGTAAACATAAGACAAAAGAGAAATTAGGCATTTAATATTTATTTCAACAAAACACTATGCACCTCAGTGCTTCAATGATTCTAGTGCTTCAACTATTGCAGGAGAGAGTAATATCTGGTCATGGTAGTCATAAGGACTATATACACATATTCCAATATAATTCTTCCTCAAATAATTCAACATTCTCTCCACTTATTAAGTTAGATAAAACAATTATGCTTGTTTTGGCCAAGAAATTGTGGATAAAAATGGCTTATATTATTTCTTGGTAAAAACTTTATGAGCCAATGCATAATTTCTACAATTCCTTCCTCCTGCTATGATGGATGTGAAAGTGGCTCTTGTAATGAAGTTTCTGCCATCCTGGAGCCCTAAGTGAGCCACTGTAGGTACATAGCATGAAATAGAAATATGCCTGTATGGTTTAAAGAACTGAAATGTTGAAGTCAGTTGTTATTGTAACATATCTAGATTATAATTGCTATACCAGTATAAGCCCCGTGATGAATAACTGTTTTTACAAACACAACAGTGTCCAGTAGATCCCCAGTGGAAGGTAGAATAACTGGAAACATAGAAAGTAGGGGAATTTCTTGTGAGCGTATGTGAAATTCACTCTAGGTACTCCAGAAAACACAAAATGTTAAGGGATTTGAGATTTTGCAGTGAGCTGAATGTCTTTCTGCATAGCATGTAGAAGCAGAAGCCATTAGCCATTGAGTTATTAATAAGATATTGTTTTACTTGGAGTAGTGTTATCTGGGGAAACGAGTTATGTGCTTTCATACAACTTCAAAGTTTTATGCTGTTTGTGAGATTTTTTCTCTTATAGGTTTAAAAACTGTCAAATTTACATTTTATTTTGTTTTAGAAGTTTTTTTTGTAGGTCTTCCTTTTATTATAGGACTATTATTTTTTAACTTTTGTAATCAAATATGAATTATTTTTGACACTTATTTTTGGGACTCCAATGCATTTATACAGTTTATTGTAATTAATATGTTTGATCCTACTCCTGTCATCTTGTTTGATGTTTTTATTTCTTTTATATTTTCTTTTGTTCTTTTGCTACATAAACAATAGATTATTTGCCTTTTTATTCTTGTATATTTTGAAAGACAATCATAACATATTAAAATTCTATTGGAGTTTAATAAAAAATATTCCCAAACACTTTGAAATTATATTTAGATTATTAATATAGATAATGGCAGTATAGCAACTTATGAATTTATTTTTCCTTTTAGTCCCAGAAAATATCTAGGGCCCGGTATTTTTGTTATTTCAAATACTTCTAGACCAAGGCAGGAAGGCAATTTTATATCTTAAAAGAAAAACAAGTGCAAAATCTATTCTAGTAATTAAACTGGATGTGGATTGAAAAATTATTTGAGTAGGAAAATTATAAGTAAAAAAATTTGGAAAAATAAAAGGAAAAATTAAAGTAACCAGAAATAAACATTAGAGAGAAAATGGTATTCTTATATATTTAATTTTAAATGTATACTTGACAAACAATCATTGTACATATATTTAGGCCACAATGTTTAAATTCATGTATACATACTATAATGATCAAATTGTGGCAATTACCATATCTGTCACTTTAAACATTTAGCATTCTTTGTCATGACAACATTCAAAATCTTCCATCTATCTTGAAATATATGATGCATTATTATTTGCTATAGTCACCCTAGTGTGTAATAGAACACCAAAACTTATTTTTCTTATAACTTTTTATCCACTGACCGACTTTCCTTGTTTCACCCTGCCCCTTACTATCTCCAGCCTCTGTTAATCACCATTCTAATCTCTCCTTCTATAAAATCAACTTTTTTTATAAATCAGTAGGTCAAAAAGACATCTGCACTCTCAGGTTTATTATAGCACTATTCACAATAGGCAATATATGGAATCAACCTAAAAGCCTTTATTTGAAAAGAAAGACTGATAATCCTCTAGCAAAACTGTTCAAGAAAAAAAAATAGAAAATATATGGATTTGAAACATTAAGAATGAAAGAAGTCTTTTGAAAAAACCCTTAATACTTACTTTAAAACACTCAAAAAGGGATATATGTGGTGATGTCAGTAAGATAAAATAAGAGGTACCCCTCTGGCATTCGCCCACACAAACAGTGATCTGACAACCATCCACAGAAAAAAAGGGCCCTTGTGGAAGCTTTGGGCTCCAGGTTGGAGACTGCAAAACCCCAGTGAAGCCAAAGACTCAGGAAAGGTGCTTTGAAAAGAGAGGCCTACACTCTGGTTGTAGTTCACTCAATATGGTTCTACCTCCAGACTGAAAGCAACACTGTCCTCTATGAATTCAACTCCAGGGTCACTTGGCTGTAGTCTTGTAACCAGCTCCATCCACCAAAGGACCCCAGAAGGAACCACACTTGTCCACATCCCTGGAAAAAGGCTGGCTGATGTCATCCCCAACTGGGAATCCTGAAATGCCCTTTAACCAAGCTATAGCCCTTCCCTAATGTAGTTACAAGTCATTCCTGCTTGCCCAGGGACCCAATGAAGGAAAATTTTAAATATAGAAAACAGGAAAAGAGTATGTATTCCATAATTTATTGAAACACCCAAATAGAAAAAAAAAACCATTAGTACTGAACAAATACGTAGTAATATAATTCAAGAAAGCTGCCTTAAAATAAAAGACTTTAATCTATATATATAAAAAGCATTTTGTATCTTATTGTATAAACTTTTAACTGTTCATTGGAGTATAACATAAATACAGAAACTGCACAAGTCAGATATGTACAGATTGACATTTTTTCGTAAAATTAAATATGTCCATGCATTCAGCACCCTGATCAAGAAGGAGAACATAAAAAACACCCTAGAAATCTCAAGGTCTCTTTTAATTATGTAAAAGTAACCACTGTTCAGGCAAAACAAAAGTAATCACCGTCGTGACCTACACAATAAATTAGTTTTGTTTGAATTTGTATTTCATATGAATAAATTATATATTTTCTACACTATGCCTGGCTTCTTTCATTCAATATGGGATAGTAGGATATTCTTGTATATAGATGTGGTTTGTTCATTCACAGTTATTATATAATATTCCATTATGTGAATATAGAATAATTTATCCATTCTACTGTTTCTAATCGTTCAGTTAGTTTCCACTTGAAGTTTATTATAAAGAATATTGCTATGAAATGCCTTGTACTTGTCTTTTGGTATACATACACATGCATTTCTCTTGAATTTATACTTAGGAATGTAATTTCTGAGTCACAGGTAGAAGTAAATTCCATTTTAATCAATTATATCAAAGAGCTTTTCAAAGTTTTTGTCCAAATTTATACATTCAACGAAGCATAATTTTCAGTTTTTCTACAATCTCATTCGCATCTGCTATTATAAGATGTTTTTAAATTTTAAGCCATTCAGGCGATTATATAATGGCATCAGGCTGTGATTTTATTATGCATTTCACTAATGAAAAATAACGTCAAGAACCCTTTCATAATTTCCTTGAACAATTTAAAATATATTTCACAAAATGCCTTTTCAAATATTTGTCCATACTATTCAATTTACCTTACTTTCTTTTTATTAATATTTGAAGATATTTTTATATTTTGGGGGACATGATTCTTTTGTAGGATATATATTATACATAACAATATGTGTGTGTGTGTGTGTGTGTGTGTGTGTGTGTATACATACTAGGTCTCTAGCCTACCTGCCTACATGAGCCTATATGAGCAATTCTTTAAAATAAATTTCTTAAAATAAATATTTAAAATATGTATGTATATAAGTATGTATGTATCTATATATACATAAAATATGTTATCCGTTTTAGGGAGTTAACTCTTTACTTCTCTCATAATGGTGCCTTTTGGTGAACATGAAGATTTCATCTTAACATAGTAACATTTATCAATACAGTTCCTTTATTCTTACTGTTGTTTTGTTGTCGTTGTTTTGGTTTTCCATTTAAGAAATTATTGCTTATATCAAGGTGATGAGAATATTATTTTATTTTCATCTTATACCTCTGTTGTTTTGCCTTTCAAATACAGATATACCATTGATGTCCAATTAGATCTTTGTGTATGATACAAGGATCAATATTTTTTATAACAAGGCCAGGCGAGGTGGCTCAGGTCTATAATCCCAGCACTTTGGGAGGCCAAGTTGGGCAGAACACTTGAGGTCAAAAGTTTCAGACCAGCCTGGCCAACATGCATGGTGAAACTCTTTCTCTACTATAAATACAAAAATTAGTCAGGCATGGTGGCACACGCCTGTAATCCCAGCTACTCAAGAGGCTGAGTCAGGAGAATCACTTGAACCCCAGAGGCGGAGCTTGCAGTGAGCCGAGGTCATGCCACTGCACTCCAGCGTGGGAGACAGAGTAAGATTTCCTCTCTCTCTCTCTCTATATATATATATATATAGCTACATGTATATGTATATATATACACATATATGTATATATATGTAAAAACAATATCCAATTAATTAGGTACAATTTACTGAATAAATCAATTATCCATTTATGATTACATTATACTGTTATGTTTGCCATGAATCCTATTCTTGACTCTATTTAATCCCATTGATTTATTGATGCTAGTGCTTCACTGTCTTAATCACTGTAGTTTCATAATAGGCCTCAGTGACTTGTTTCTCCAGAAAATTAACCTGTTAGATTAAATTTTGAGAAATATGCTATTAAAACATTTGATTTTAAGGAAAATGATTTTTGAGCAAAGACAAAAATAGTCACTTATAAGAGAAAAATTAGAATAACATCATATATACTTCATCTTTCTATGCCATGAGACACTAGAGCAACATGTACAACACACTCAAAAAGATAATGCGTAAGTCAAAGATTATATTTTCAGCTGAACTATCTATAATGGTTAATTTATAGGCTACAGTACCCAGATATTTTGTCAAACATTATCCTAGATGTTACAGTAAAGGTATTTGGGGGATGAAATTACTAATTAGTGAATTCTGAATAAGGAGATTACTCTTCATAAAGTGAGTGGTCCTCATATGAAGGCCTTAATAGAAAAAGAATGACTTCCCTCAAAGAGGGAATTTTGCAAGTAGTCTGCCTTTAAACTCAAACTGAAGTATGAACTGTTCCATTAGTCTACAGCCTACCATCCTACCCTACATATTTTGAGCTTTCTAGTCCACACAATTACATGAGCAATTATTTAAAATAAATATATCTTTCTCTCTTTTTCTCTTTATCCTTTGTATTCAAATACACATAACCAACACACACACACACACACACACACACACATACTATATTTGGTTTTGTTTCTCTGAGGATCCCTGAATAATACACTTTACTTAAAAAGTAAAAGCTACAGAAAAACAGATTTGAACGAATAAGAATTTAGGCAATATTGATGAAAAGATGTTACTTTAGAAAACTAATTCCAAATCAACCAAGTGATGTGAGGGGTAGTTTGAGCAACAGGACTTACAGTGGGCATTACTTATGTTTAATTGCAAGTCTAATCTCAAATGAGAAAAAAACAATTTGCTAAGGGAAACAGAAAACATTGTAAAGTTTATACAGTTTGATAGTATAGAAATTATTCAACTAACAAATATGGGAACGATTAAAAAAAGGTGGAAAGTAGAGTAAGCTCACTAACAGTCCCAAGACTAAAACATTTGAAGGTAACATGTCAGATAATTGAAATTTAAACCTATCTAAGAATTCAAATATAAACACTAAGAAAACTAATACTGAAGTAATTCTGGTTGTGGAGAAACAGGACTCAAGGTTATTCCATTTTTATTTAGAGTAGATAATTAATGAAGAGTATATAGTAAAAAGGAAGTCCAGAAAATATTTTATTTAAAAATATAATGATAAATCTAATAAGTATATTTCATATGGAAGATTTCAAAACAAAGATAAAATGTCATACTAATAATGTCATTGAATATAAAGAGGTTTAATTCATGTATTTTTTTTCAGATTATACCTCAAAGCAGAAACAAATTCTGTACTTTAAATGACAGATGAAAATAATGTAATTGAGAAGAGAATGGAATGTAAATGAATCGGCAAAGTTATATCAGAAAATGCCAAAAAATTGAAGTTCACAATCTTAATATCAAATATCAGAATTAGAGTAAAATTCATAAAATTAGACAATATGAGCGGTTAAAATGCTAAAGAATGTAATTCAAGCTGAAACTATAACATTCATGAATCCCCATGCTGTAACATCACAGTAGTTTTCCAAAACATAGAAATTATAGTAGCAAAAGTAAACAGAAAAGCAACAATAACAGAAGAGGTTAATTCACTTCTCTCAGTCAATAACTGATAAAATGAACAAATAATAAGCATACCAAGATACTAAAACAAATAATGAAAAGGTAGGTCTTGTGAATATATGTAAATTTTGTGCTCTAATAATACAAGATACACAATATTAAGTACATACAGAACATTAATTTAAAAAACTACCATTACAGAAAATCCTAAAATAATAAATTCCAAAAGTAGAAATAATGCAGATACTATCTTTTGATCACATTTCATTAAACCCAGAAAATTCTAAAACATAGAAAGCGGAATTCATTGATCTAGACACACTATAAGCATCATTCCATCCTAACAGGTAAAAGCTATAAAAAGTGAAAATTATCATTCTTCTTAGGTAATCAGAGAACTGTAGTTATTGGCCAAACTGCTGTTCCCAGAACTAGAGAGATAGACAGACTTACACAGAGAATCACAACTTATCTAGTAGAAACAAAGGAGCATAAATCTCCATGAGAACAAATATTGAGTTCCTTTTACCCAGTACATCATGTTCAACATTAAACAAAAAATTGAGTGAGTGAAAAAAAGATTTGGTGAAGCATACTAAACAGCCAAAGAACAGAGTTGAGAGAGAGAGACTGCAAGCAAACATGTAAGCATCAGAATCAGACACCAATGTTGTAAAGATATTGGAATTATAAGACTGGAGATTTAAAAGAACTATGATAAATATGCTAAAGATTTAATGGAAAAAGTAGACAACATGCAATAGTAGATGGGGAACATGAGGAGAGAGATAGGAGTTATAGGAATGAACTAAAAAGAAAAATTGGAAATGCAAAACTCTAGCAGAAAAAAAATGTCTTTGATGGGCTGACTCATTAGTAGAATACACATACATGAGGAAGGAATCAGTGAACTTGATATGTCAATAAAAAAACTTTTAAAATAAAAACAAACAGAAAAAAGACTGAAAAATTGAACAGAATATCCAACAATTATTAGACAACTACAATATTTGTAATATATACATGTGATGGAAATATTAGAAGGAGAAGAAAGAGAGAAAGGAACATAAGAAATATTTGAAGCAAGAAAGTCTAGGAATTTTCCCAAATTAATGTCTTAACATCAAATTATAGACCTAGAAAACTCAGAGAACACCACGCAACACAAATATCTAAAAATCTACACATATGCTTATAGTATTCAAATCAAAGGAAATCAAAATTAGAGAAAAATTCTACAATAAGGCAGAAGTGGAGAAAAACTCTCACCTAGAGAAGGACAAAAATAAAAATTATATCAGATGTCTCCTTAGAAACCATGCAAGCAAAAAGATAGTGAAATAAAATATTTAAAGTGTTGACAAATAAAACACACCAAATTAAAATTATGTACCCTTTGAAAATATTCTTCAGATTTTAAGAAGAAATGAAGACTTTCTTGGACAAACAAAAATTGAGGAAACTTGTTGCTAGTTAACCAGCCATACAAGACATTTTATCCTGGAGGCAGAGCAAGATGGCTGAAAAGAAGCCTCCAGTGGTAATACACTCCCCGTTCTCCCCACCATCAGCAACAACAAATTGAACAACTATCCATGCAAAAAAAAAAAAAAAAAAAAATTTAAAAAAATGAAAGAATAAAAAGCGCCTTTATAAGAACTGAAAATCATGTGAGCAATCACCGTACCTGTCTTTATATTTAGGCACTGAAGAGGGCAGAAAATACATCTCGAATTGCTTACACCACCCCTCTCCCATCTCATGGCTATAGCTGCATGGTGCAGGAAAAGAATCTGTGCAGTTGAGAGAGGGAGAGTACAGTGAATATGAGACTTGCATTTGTAACTCAGTGCTGCCTGTCACAGCAGAAACCAATACTGGGCTGAATTCAGCCAGCGTCCTCAGAGGGAGCATTTAGTCCAGCCCTAGAAGAGGGAAATTGCCCATTCCAGTAGTCGAACCTGAGTTCTGGCAAGCCTTGCCACCGTGAACTAAAATGCTTGGGTGTTCTAAATAAACTTGAAAGGCAGTCTAGGTCATAACGGGTGCAATTCTTGGGCAAGTCCTGGTACTGAGCCGGGCTTGGAACCAATAAACATTAGGGGGCACGTGACCCAGTGGGACACCGGTGGAGGCATCCAAAACGGTGCTTGTTCTACCTTTCATCTAACTCCAGGCAGTGCAGCTTGCATCTCCAGGAGAGACTCCCTTTTCTTGAGGACAGAAGAATAAAGAATAAATAGGACTTTTGTCTTACAACTTGGATACCAGCTCAACCACAGTAAAATAGGGTACTGGGCAGACCCCTGAGGCCCCATTCCAATCCCTTGTTCCTTATCTCACAGACCCAAAACCCAACACAACCCATAGCTGCTGAGCACAATAAAACCTACTGATCTCCACCAGAGTCATGTGAATAATCTCCCCCTTTTGCAAGTGTTTTATTTAAACTAGCAAATCCAGAAACCCTGCAAAAAAAGTCTAAGGAATAGTGCCTGTGGGCCTTAATAAACACACAGTCCCACATGTCTTCTCTCTCTCTCTCTCTCTCTTTCTCTCTCTCTCTCTCTCTCTATATATATATATATAAAATATTTTTTCTTTCACTCTCTCTAGCTTCTCACTTGTTAGTTAAGCTCCCTGTCACCTCAGAAATTCCCATTGTCCCCCCACTGGCATCCCTTACTTCTCTAGAACTGTGAGTAATGAATGCCTTCTTATAAATTTTAACTTCACCTATTCATTGTGCCTCATCTGATGGACACACCAGAATTGAACTTTCACTGTCTAGTCAGGGCTTTCCTAGAGAGCAACAATTTTGGCTTATGGTCACTCCCAAGAGAGCAACCTCAAGACCAAATTAGAAATAAACCATAACAATAGAAAGCACAACAGGCCCAGATGATGGTATTAGTGTTTATAAGAAGAGACAATAGACAGCTTGCTCTCTTACATCTCTGCCATGTGATGACACAGTGAGAGGACAGCTGTCTGCAAGATAAGAAGAGAGACCTCAATAGAATCTGACAATATTGGCACATGTATCTTGGCCATAAAGCCTATGATATTTTTGTTATGGCAGCTCAGTTGACTGACATATATCTGTTATTCAAAATATATAAAGAACTCCTAAAATTTAACAATAAGTTATAAAAATTCGATTAAAAATGGACTAAAGAGCTGAACATACACCTCACCATAGAAGACATACCATTGGCAAACACACATGAAAAGGGTCTCCACATTATATGCCATTTACGAACTGCAAATGTAAAAAACTAGGTACCACTTAAGGTCTATTTGAATGGTGAAATTCTAAAAGCTAAATTCACTAAATGCTGGTGAGAGTATGAAGCAACAAGATTTCTCATTCATCACTGGTGAAAATACAAAAATGGCACAACCACTTTGAAAGATAGTTTGGCAGTTTGTAACAAAATTACATATGCTCTTACTATAACTTCCAGTAACTGTGCTCCTTGGTATATAACAAATGAGTTGAAAACTTAGGCCCACGTAAAATTCTACACATAGACATTTATAGCAGCTTTCTTCATAATTCCAAAACTTGGAAGCAACTAAGATGTTTTTCTGTTGGTGAATGTATAAACAAACTGTGATACATCCAGACAATAAAGTATTATTCAGTGCTAAAAGGAAATGAGCTACTAAACCATGAGAAGACATGGAAAGACCTTTAGTCTATATTACTTAGTGAAAGAAACTGACTTGTAAAGGTACAGAGTTTATTATTCCAGGTGTATGACATTCTGAAAAAGGCAAAACTATGAAGGCAGTAAAAAACATCATTGGACTCCAGAGGTAGACGTGGGATGTAGGGTAGGGAGGAATGAATAGCTGGAGCACAGATAATTTTTAGGGCAGTGAAACTATTCTGCATGAAAGTATAATAGTGGATACATGTAAGTATATATTTGTCAAAACCCATGGATTGTACAACATCAACAGCGATCCTTAATGTACACTATGTTGAACTTTGGGTGATAATGATGTGTCAATTTAGGTTCATTGGTAGTAACGAATGTACCGCTCTAGTGTGAAATTCTGGTAGTGGGAGAAGCTCTATGTGTGGGTGGTCAGGCAGTATACGGGAACAATACACTTTCTGCTCAGTTTTGCTCTGAAACTAATACAACTCTAAAAAAAAAGTCTACTTAAATAAATGGAATACCAAAAGGCCCATCAATCTGGAAACTTATCATAAAAGCTCTATGTTAAATAACCCTTGGGTAAAGGAAGGAATGCAAATAGAAATCAAATATTTTCTAAAAAATGATAATGGAGATGCTAGCAAAATCTATGGGATATTAGTAATGCATAAAATACTAACAATAAATTAATGAAGTAAAAAGAAAAAGTAGAAATAATAAATTTAAAAGCTGGCATTTAAAAGCAAATGTAAATTTTTGACAAAACTATCAAGAAGAGTCAGAGAAGGCAAATATATACAATATAAAAAATGAAAAGTTGGTTCCTTCCTCTCTGAGGAAAATGGAGGAGACAAATTTTTTTCTTATTCGTCCAATCAAATACAACTAAAAGCACTTAAAATTGTATGTAATACAAATATAAGAAGATGACTGGATTGTAGAGAAAAAAAAACAAATTGGGTAGTGAACTTAAGGCCCAAAGGATGACATGGTAGTGAGGTCACTGAGTTTCTTTTCACCTGGTATATCCCAGGATGGTGCTGGAAAAGCCAGTAATACAGACACACCAATGAGTGCCAACAAAAAGAGACCCAAGAAAACCTGCTTCATCTTGTCAAAAAAACAAAAAACAATGTATCCTCGAAAGACAGGAAACTTTCAAATAATAATTCCACAACTCCATGCAAACACTACAGAATAAAACTATGGCCCACTCCATTCACACCAGCAACTGCCAAATAGGGAAACAAGACTTTCACCCTTGCATGGCTGTAATGACTTGCCACAGCACTCCTACTGAGGTGGTGTCTGGGAAGGCCAAGTAAGATCCTAAGATTTGCATCCCCATTTACTGGTAGTAATCCTCATGTATTTTAAGTGGGTTTAAAAACACATAGGACAATATATAAAGTATCAACTTTTGATTAAAAAGGGGGTTATAATGGTTTTTCACAGCCCCTTGTATTTGCATAAAGAAGCATTTGAAAGCTACATAAAAGATAAATTTTAAAAAATAGTTTTCTACAGAAGATAGGAGGAAGAGTAGAATGAATATAAGCATGTGTGATGCATATACATATATAATACATATAATTGTATATTATATCTAAATATAACATTGTAAATGATTGTTTAAATGAACAAAACGAATAAATACATAATATTATAATGTGTGTATATATTTATACAGATTCTCTGGAATAATAGGTATGTATTACCTATTTACAAAGAGTCAAATAAAATTAAAAGAAAATCATTGGAAAAGCAATACTAGGCAAATGCTAACAAAAAAGAAAGTAAATGTAATCTTGCCATCAGAGAATTTGAAACAGAGGCTCAAAAATCTCTACACAAGACAATAAAGAATATTTTATAATGCTAAAGGCTACAGTTCAAAAGAGGAATATAAAAATGACTCTTTATACATCAGATATTACAGTAGCAAGTGTCGGAGAAAATAAACTAAAGCAGATAAAACATAATAAAATGAAATCCAATGGAAGACTTCTATTTAAACCTTTGAGTACATAATGAATTAAATGTACGTAATTTAAAAAGTGTATTGAAGATCTAAGTTATATAATTAATAAAGGAGATATGAATTTATGTATGTATATGTGTTTTATGGATATGTATTCTATATCAAGGCAATTGATAATATACCTCTGGGATTACATGGAAATCACCATCTAGTAGGTCCTTGATATACAAGAATCAGCAGTGTCAGTGTTACCAAGGGCTGTGTCAGAACTGTTGAATTTTAGACCTTTCCCCAGGCATGCTGAATCTGAATTTGTTTAACGATATCCCCAGGTGGTTTGTATGTGTATTAAAGTTTAATGAGTACTTACTAGGCTACACAAAATCCTCATTTAATTCCACAAATTGAACATTATCTAACCTTAATACTACAAAACTAGAAATTATTAAAAAATTAGAAAACATATTTTTTCACCTAGAAATTGAGAAAACAAATGTTTCAAATAATTCTAGAATCAATCTAAAATTAAAATTATTCATTTGCCCAATAAGCTACTTAGTTGAATTTCTTTCATTATCTGGATTTAAAAATATTATATTTATCAAAATTGTTTCATGCTAAATTATATGTAGCCTAATGCATAAAAGATGTTACAGCACATTTGATCTGTAATAGAGTAACGGAACATTGCAGAAGAAAATAATGCAGGATGCTCCTAACAAGAAGACAAAGGTCATATGCTTTGATGCAAATCTGCATTAAAATTAACTCCGGCTTTAAGCACACATATTATGGCTTAAATTTCTATAAAGATGTGTTACTATGAAAAGCTTGTAATCTCCAACCTTTCTTACTAAAGGAACATAGTCAACATAATTGCAGACCCATTTTGGAGCCTACTTCCTTTTCTGACTGAAAACAAAACAGAAAAGTTACAAAGCTACGCAGTACTTTTATAGCAAGCATTCTTCACGCATAAAAATGGTCAATGTTCTTCAAGGAGTGGATATATTTCTCTAAGTTTAAAATCTGCTTTATTATTATTATTATACTTTAAGTTCTGGGATACATGTGCAGAACGTGCAGGTTTGTTACATAGGTATATACTTGCCATGGTGATTTGCTGCACCCATCAACATGTCATCTACATTAGGTATTTCTCCTAATGCTATCCCTCCCCTAGCACCCCATCCCCCGACAGGCCCTGGTGTATGATATTCCTCTCCCCATGTTCATGTGTTCTCATTGTTCAACTCCCACTGATGAGTGAGAACATGTCGTGTTTGGTTTTCTGTTCCTGTGTTAGTTTGCTGAGAATGATGGTTTCCAGTTTTATCCATGTCCCTACAAAGGACATGAACTCATCCTTTTCTATGGCTGCATAGTATTCCATGGTGTATATGTGCTACATTTTCCTTATCCAGTCTATCATTGATGGGCATTTGGATTGGTTCCAAGTCTTTGCTATTGTGAACAGTGCTGCAATAAGCATACGTTTGCATGAGTCTTTATAGTAGAATGATTAATCCTTTGGGTATATACCCAGTAATGGGATTGCTGGGTCAAATGGTATTTCTGGATCCAGATCCTTGAGGAATCGCCACACTGTCTTCCACAATGGTTGAACTAATTTACACTCCCACCAACAGTGTAAAAGCGTTCCTATTTCTCCACATCCTCTCCAGCATCTGTTATTTCCTGACTTTTTAATGATCGCCATTCTAACTGGTCTGAGATGGTATCTCACTGTGGTTTTGATTTGCATTTCTCTAATGAGCAGTGATGATGAGCTTTTTTTCATATGTTTGTTGGCTGCATAAATGTCTTCTTTAGAGAAGTATTTGTTCATATCCTTCACCCACTTTTGATAGGGTTGTTTTTTTACTTGCAAATTTATTTAAGTTCCTTTTAGATTCTGGATATGAGCCCTTTGTCAGATAGATAGATTGCAAAAATTTTCTCACATTCTGTAGGTTGCCTGTTCACTCTGATGGTAGTTTCTTTTGTGGTGCAGAAGATCTTTAGTTTAATTAGATCCCATTTGTCAATTTTGGCTTTTGTTGCAATTGCTTTTGGTGTTTTAGTCATGAAGTCCTTGCCCATGCCTATGTCCTGAATGGTATTGCCTAGGTTTTCTTCTAGGGTTTTTATGCTTTTAGGTCTTAGGTTTAAGTCTTTAATCCATCTTGAGTTAATTTTTGTATAAGGTGTAAGGAAGGGGTCCAGTTTCAGTTTTCTGCATATGACTAGCCATTTTTCCCAGCACCATTTATTAAATAGGGAATCCTTTTCCCATTGCTTGTTTTTGTCAGATTTGTCAAAGATTGGATGGCTGTAGATGTGTGGCATTATTTCTTAGGCTTCTGTTCTGTTCCATTGGTCTATATATCTGTTTTGGTACCAGTATCATGCTGTTTTGGCTACTGTAGCCTTGCTCATACAGCCCAAAGTAATTTATACATTCAATATTATCCCCATCAAGCTACCATTGTCTTTCTTCACAGAACTAGAAACAACTACTTTAAATTTCATATGGAATCAAAAAAGAGCCCGTATAGCCAAGACAATCCTAAGCAAAAAGAACAAAGCTGACTGATTTCAAACTATACTACAAAATCTGGTTTTATTTCATTTTTCCTGCTAAGAATAAAAATAATTCTTAGCAAATATCATTGTTATATTGATATTCATCTCATAATTCCAACAAAATAATTCTGAAAAAAATAATCCTACTATGAGATATGAAATACAAAAGACAGACTTTCCTTGCTCTAGCAATATGAGATCTCCAAGTGTTCTTTGTTAAAAAGTTAAAGTGATTGTAACCATAGATCACATCCTTTGCAGGGACATGGAAGGAGCTTGAAGCCATTATCCTCAGCAAACTAATGCAGGAAAACAAAACCAAACACCCCATTTCCTACTTATAAGTGGGAGTTGAACAATGAGAACACAGGGACACACGGAGGGATATGGCACACACTGGGGTCTGTGGGAGGGTTGGGGGAGAGAGACCATCAGGATAAATAGCTAATGCATGTGGGGCTTAATACCTAGTTGATGGGTTGATAGGTACAGCGAACCACCATGGCACACATTTAACTATGTAACAAACCTGCAGGTCCTGCACACGTATCCTGGAATTTAAAATTAAATTTAGAAAAATCAGATTAAAACAATTACAAAAATTTGAAAATGCACATAAATTTTGAATTAAAGTAAATTAATAGAAAAACCTGTTAATAACATGACTGAAATAGTGAGAGACACAGTATGATGTAGAATATTCACCTAGAAATGTGCTTTGACAGGAAAAACAATATACACAGAATGTCTATCTATCTATCTATCTATCTATCATCTATCTATCTATCTATCAAGATAAAGTAGCATATGTTCCTTTTTGTTTTGAGGAAAATTTTCTTTGTCTTTTTTTCCCTCTGAAGTTACACAGAATAATTCTAAAGCTTCTTTCGCATAGCAAGTGAAATATTTGAAAATAGTTTTCACTTGCCTGTTTAATAGTCTTACTCTCTTCAATTATATTTTCATGTAATGGATTCATATCCTACTATATTTCTATTTCTGTCCTTTACAGACATAATCTCAAATGTTAATATATATTGTGTAATAGGTGTACATTGGATAGTAATAAACTGCTCATGGTAGGCTTTTCCACTTTTCTGGTTCAAATGGAATGGTTGATTTTCCAATGTTTCTGTTTAGTCCCACTAAATACCGGATACAAACACCAGAGTTTTCCTTGCCATAATCCAACATTTGGTTTTCTGGGAATCTGGAAACTTCCCATCTTTTGGACAAGTGAATATTATTGCCCTGAGCTATTGAAAAGTGATAATTTGAGGTAAGATCATGTTTTCTGGATTATTACACAAGTTATGTGCAAGTAGCACAAATAATGGGATGTCTTCATCATATATTATAGAGAAGGACAATTCACGTAATACATGGCACTGTGTGGAAGTTACTTGAAAAATAATGAACAATGGAAAATTTAAGAAAGTGTTGGACTACCATACAGTTCTCTGTTGCATGCCACAGAAGGCATTTGTATCATAAGAGTCTGTCTCAACACAAACATTCATTTCTCCACTGATCCATTGAGGGTCTATTACACATTCAGGACAACTTTTGACTCTTTCCCAATGCAGGGCTATTTTAGGCATTCATCTATTCTTCTGTCAACACTTGTTTTAATATATAAACTTGATTGTATCCTATCTCAGAAATTTGCCATTTATTGTACAAAACTTTTCTCCCTCAAAAAAGTCCAGTTAATTTTTTCCAATAAAAACATTTTATTTAAAATTTTTATTACCTCTGAAATTAACTCAAGAGGCTATTATGGAAGTCAAAAGTTGATTAATACAACTTTCTCTATTTAGCTCTCATTAGCCATAATATTTCATCTATGATACTATTCTGCATTATATAGTACCATATGTGAGTTTTAGCTTTACTCCTTCTTTCTTTTTCTATCTCTTTCTTTCTTTCTTTCTCTTTCTTTCTTTCCTTTCTTTCTTTCTCTTTCTTTTTTTTTCTTTTTAACACTGTGAGGTGACTTTATTTATTTTTTATTTATTTATTATTATTATACTTTAGGTTTTAGGGTACATGTGCTCAATGTGCAGGTTAGTTACACATGTATACATGTGCCATGCTGGTGCACTGCACCCACTAACTCGTCATCTAGCATTAGGTATCTCTTTCTTTCTTTCTCTTCTTTTTCTTCTTCTTCCTCTTCCTCTTCTTCTTTTTCTTTCTTTCTTTCTTTCTTTCTTTCTTTCTTTTTCTTTCTTTCTGTCTTTCTTTCCTTTCTTCTTTCTTTTCTTCCTCTTCTTCTTTCTTTCTTTCCTTCTTTCCTTTCTTTCTTTCCCTCCCTCCCTTCCTTCCTTCCTTTCTGTCTTTCTTTGTCTTTCTTTGCCTTTCTTTCTTCTTTTTTTCTTTAAGGCTCTCACTCTGCCACCCAGGCTGGAGTACAATGGTGCAATCATAGATCACTGGAGACTTGACATCCCTGAACTCAAGTGATCCTCCCACCTCAGCCCCCTGAGTAGCTGAGACTACAGGAATGCACCACGATTCCCAGCTAGTTTTTGTATTTTGTGTAGAGATAGAGTGTCACCATGTTGCCCAGGCTGGCCTCAAATGCCTGGGCTCAAATGATTCACCTGCCTCGGCCTCCAAAAGTGTTGGGATTACAGACATTAATCTCATTATTTTTAATGTGGAAGTCTTTATATGAATAACTACATTTAGCTTATTAGATTAAGCCTACTGTTTCAAGATGTTGACATTACTTCGGATCCTCACTCAACTATTCAGCAAATTAGCTATTGCTCTCATTTAAGCATTATCTCTCTACATAAACTTCCCTCACAATGTCATTTATATAATATTTCACACAAAAAAATTTAACACAGAACTGTACAGACTAAAACCAGAAATTCCCCTTTCTTGTTTAAACCATTGATCAGTATACTTTAGGCTTTTCCCTGGTAAAAGCAGTTATCTAGATCAGTAATCTTTGAAATAACTGCTTGCACTACCTATCAACAAACTAAAACTGAGCAAAAAATTCAATTCCCTTTTGTTTAATATTGTATACATATACTACTAAATGAATATATATAGTATAAAATTTTACAAAAACTTAAACTGTAAAAAAGATTAAAAAATAAATTAAAAGACTGCTTCTGTTACCCCAATTAATTGTCTTAAGTTCTCACTGAAGTGCGTGTAATTTATTTAGGAGACCACTTAACTATTAAACAACTCTATTTTCCTCTGTCTTTCAAGAACAACATGATTATTTTGACTTTGTTTTGATTTTTTGTCTATCCTACTGTATAAAAAAGTAAATTAAATCGGTGTAGCTTTACTTTTTCTTAGGTAATAAGCGCTGGTTTTTAATAATCCATGCCAATAAATTTCTTCTAAACCACACTGCCCATGATTATTCTGGAACCATGTCCAAGTTCTAGCTTCTTGATATTTTGGGAAAAAAGGGATTATTCTCCATGACTCCCTGAAGATTGTTTGTAAAAATTGAATTATCTTATTAGTATGTTTTCCCTGGAATCTGAAATGCAATGCCTTCACACCAGGACACATAGGCCCAATTCAATGTTTGGAGAAGTAAAAATTACAGAAGAAATATTATCATACTATTTGCATAATTACTCAGGCTGACATCTATTTGCAAAGACATGGTATATTTCAAAATAAAAGTAAAAGCCATGACACCTGAAATAAGCCCTGAAAGGATAATGTAGAAATGAGGAATAGTTGCATGATATATCACAGATTCATCTCTTGTATTGGTCTGCTGTAGCTGCTATAACAAAATACCACATACTAGGTGGCTTAAACAATAGCATTGTATTTTCTAACACTTCTGGAGGCTGGAAGTCAAAGACCAGGGTCTTGGTAGGTTTGGTTTCTCCTGAGGCTTCTTTATGGTCTTGAAGATGGCCACTCTCTTCCTGTGCCCTCACATGGTTTTCTATCTGTGCATGCACACTCCTGGTATCTCTTCTTCTTATAAGAACACAAGTTCTACTGGATTAGAGCCCCGGCCCTTACAACTTTGTGTAGCCTCAATTACTTCCTTAAAGATCTTATCATCACAGTCACATTGGGGGTTACATGTTCAACATATTAATTTGGGAGGCAAGACAAAATTAAGCCCATAAAAGTCTCCAGTCTATCCTTCTCCTTGAATTAATGTCCTTCTCATACGCAAAATATATTCACTCTATCCTAACATCCCTAAAAGTGTTAACTCATTGTATCATCAACTCTAAATTCAAAGCTTTACGTAAATATCATCCAAACCAGCTGTGGGTGAATCTAGATGTAGGATTTATCCAGAGTCAAGATTATTCTTTATATATGAACTTTTAAAACTGGAAAACTTATGTTTTCCAAAATACAATAGTAGAATGCTCATAAGATAGATATTCACATTATAAAAGGGAGGAATCAGAAATAAGAAAGGTGTCCCAAGGAAGTCCAACACATAGCAAGGAAAATTCTACCACAATTTAAGACACAAAAATAAAACTCATGGTCATTCTTCCTTTTCCTTGAAGGATAGTAAGTGTGCAAAGCCAACTAGTTCATTTGTCCTATTTTTAGAATCCCCAAGGTTCAACAACCTTTCTTAATTTTATCTTATTTCTTTCCACAGTCTGATCTAACAGTGCCTCTGCTAGTATATTCTCATTGCTATTCTTGGCTTGGCTTCTGCTGATATGCTCATTAAATCTATACATCACAGACATAGTCTTTTTAGCAAATAATTTTCCAACCACATCCTTGGTCCTTGGTGTTCTGTTCAGTACAAATTTGCTCACTTTTTGCAATATGGATAGGTTGTTAATTTTTCAAATCTTTAATCCCTGGCTTCTCATTGTTCAGCAATTCCTTCAACTTGTCTCTCTCTTCTCACATTATAAGAAGTAAAGAAGAAACAGGCTGTGTCTTTAACACTTTGCTTGAAAATCCCCTCAACTAAATATCGAAGTTCATCGCTTTCTACTTCTACCTTCTACAAAACACTAGAACACAGTTCAGCCAAGTTCTTTGCCCACCTTACAACAATAATTGTCTTTTATTTGGTTTCCAATAACATGTTCTCCATTTTGTTCTGAGACCTCACGAGAATCACCTTTAATATTCATATTCCTAGAAACAGTCTTATTAAAGTAGTAGAGGCCTTTCTAACATGCACCTCAAAACTTTTTCAGCCTCAATTGATTACTCAATTCCAAAGCCACATTCATATTATTAAGTATTTGTTACAGTAGTATCCCAGTTCTTGGTATCAAAATCTATATTATAGTAGTCTTTCTTATTCAAGCACCCCAGTGTATGTATGAAATCATGGATAATACTGAAAACTATACATATTAAGGTTTTGTTTTTTTTAAATCTGATGACCAAGATGGTTACTAAGTGACTAAAAAGCAAATAGCAAATACAGCATGGCTATGCTGGACAAAGGATTTACTGATGTCCAAGGCAGGATGGAGTAGGAAGGTGAGAGATTTTAGCATGAACTTCAGAATGGCGTGCAAGTTAATACTTATAAATTGTTTATATCTGAAATTTTACATTTAATGTTTTCAATTGACTGCAAATAACTGAAACTGCAGAAGGCAAAACTACATATAAGGTTAGACTACTTTACTTTGCTAGGGCTGTCATGACAAAATAACATAGACTGAATGGCTTAAATATTTCTTTTTTTATAGTTTGGAGATAGGAATTCCAAGATTAAGGTGTCAATAGATTGATTTCTCTTGAGGCCTCTCTCCTTGGTTTGAAGATGGCCACTTTCTTGTGTTCTCATGTGGCCTTCTTTCTAGGCACATACTCCTGGTGCCTTTTCCTCTTCTTATAAAACCATGAGTCCTATTGGATCAGGGCCCCACACTTTGTACTACATTTAACCTTAATTACCCCCTAAAAAGCTCTATCTTGAAATACAGTCACACTAAGTTTTAGGGCTTCAACTAATTAATTTTTTTCTCACAGAAGGGGACACAATTCGGTTAATAATATCTCAGCTTTATATATTTTTATTGGTAAAAATATTTATTATAATAAATATCTATGTATAGATTATTTTGATGAAATCTAGTCCTTTGTGCATTAGAGTTTCAGGCTTTAAATCAACTGATGATTAGATTAATTATGTTCAAGCTTTTTATTAATAAAACCTTTTCACATAACCAAATTTGTTCACACACTCAAATAATTAAAGCCTCAAAATAAACCAAAGACTCAAAATAACATTAGTCAAGTTAAGGAAAAATAATTACAAAGTAGTGATAGTACATGAATACAATATTTTAGTATTCATAATGGCAAGTACAATTACTATGCTATTCATTATTTACCTATCAGCCGGTATTTTTTTTGTGTAGAATTTCTCAGTTCCATAAAGATTCATTCTTATACATGAATGAGGGCAAGCTCTTGCACTTACCTAAAAATAAGATAATTTAATTTGATGATGACTCTAATTCAAACTGTGACCCCTGGCTTACTTAGCTGAAAGCTTTTTGTAACACTTGTACCTAAATACTAAGTTATAAAGCACAAATAAAATTCACATGGATTAATTAATATTTAACCATACACATTTTAAGTACCTCAAGTACAATGAGAAAATCATTGAAAACCACAGGCTGAGAACCCATTTAAAATAAGAAGGAGGATTTATTCAACAAGATGGCCAAATAGGAACAGCTCCAGTCTACAACTCCCAGTGTGAGCGACGCAGAAGACCGGTGATTTCTGCATTTCCATCTGAGGTACCGGGTTCATCTCACTAGGGAGTGCCAGACAGTGGGTGCAGGACAGTGGGTGCAGCACACTGTATGCCAGCCTAAGCAGGGCGAGGCATTGCCTCACTCAGGAAGTGCAAGGTGTCTGGGAGTTCCCTTTCCTGGCCAAGGAAAGGGGTGACAGATGGCACCTGGAAAACCGGGCCACTCCCACCTGAATACTGTGCTTTTCCGATGGGCTTAGGAAACAGCAGACCAGGAGATTACATCCTGCAACTGGCTTGGAGGGTCCTACACCCACAGAGTCTCACTGATTGCTAGCACAGCAATCTGAGATCAAACTGCAAGGTGGCAGCGAGGCTGAGGGAGGGGCGCCCTCCATTGCCCAGGCTCACTTAGGTAAACAAAGCAGCCTAGATGCTCCAACTGGGTGGAGCCCACCACAGCTCAAGGAGGCCTGCCTGCCTCTGTAGTCTCCACCTCTGGGGACAGGGCACAGACAAACAAAAAGACAGCAGTAACCTCTGCAGACTTAAATGTCCCTGTCTGACAGCTTTGAGGAGAGCAGTGGTTCTCCCAGCACGCAGCTGGAGATCTGAGAAAGGGCAGACTGCCTCAAGTGGGTCCCTGACCCCTAATTGAGAGGGGTCATGACCCCTAACTGAGCAGCCTAAATGGGAGGCACCCCCTAGTAGGGGCAGACTGACACCTCACACGGCCAGGTACTCCTCCGAGACTAAACTTCCAGAGGAACGATCAGACAGCAGCATTCACAGATCACAAAAATCCACAGTTCTGCAGACACAGCTGCTGATACCCAGGCAAACAGGGTCTGGAGTGGACCTCTAGCAAACTCCAACAGACCTGCAGCTGAGGGTCCTGTCTGTTAGAAGGAAAACTAACAAACAGAAAGGACATCCACACCAAAAACCCATCTGTACATCACCATCATCAAAGACCAAAAGTAGATAAAACCACAAAGATGGGGAAAAAACAGAGCAGAAAAACTGGAAACTCTAAAAACGAGAGCGCCTCTCCTCCTCCAAAGGAACGTTCCTCACCAGCAATGGAACAAAGCTGGATGGAGAATGACTTTGACGAGTTGAGAGAAGAAGGCTTCAGACGATCAAACTACTCTGAGCTACAGGAGGAAATTCAAACCAAAGGCAAAGAAGTTGAAAACTTGAAAAAAATTTAGACAAATGTATAACTAGAATAACCAATACAGAGAAGTGCTTAAAGGAGCTGATGGAGCCGAAAGCTAAGGCTCGAGAACTACATGAAGAATGCAGAAGCCTCAGGAGCTGATGCGATCAACTGGAAGAAACGGTATCAGTGATGGAAGATGAAATGAATGAAATGAAGCAAGAAGGGAAGTTTAGAGAAAAAAGAATAAAAAGAAATGAACAAAGCCTCCAAGAAATACGTGACTATGTGAAAAGACCAAATCTGCATCTGATTGGTGTACCTGAAAGTGACGGGGAGAATGGAACCAAGTTGGAAAACACTCTGCAGGATATTATCCAGGAGAACTTCCCCAATCTAGCAAGGCAGGCCAACATTCAGATTCAGGAAATACAGAGAACACCACTAAGATACTCCTCGAGAAGAGCAACTCCAAGACACATAATTGTCAGATTCACCAAAGTTGAAATGAAGGAAAAAATGTTAAGGGCAGCCAGAGAGAAAGGTCAGGTTACCCACAAAGGGAAGCCCATCAGACTAACAGCGGATCTCTTGGGAGAAACTCTACAAGCCAGAAGAGAGTGGGGGCCAATATTCAACATTCTTAAAGAAAAGAATTTTCAACCCAGAATTTTATATCCAGCCAAACTAAGCTTCATAAGTGAAGGAGAAATAAAATACTTTACAGACAAGTAAATGCTGAGAGATTTTGTCACCACCAGGCCTGCCCTAAAAGAGCTCCTGAAGGAAGCACTAAACATGGAAAGGCACAAACGGTACCAGCCACTGCAAAATCATGCCAAAATGTAAAGACCATCGAGACTAGGAAGAGACTGCATCAGCTAACGAGTACAATAACCAGCTAACATCATAATGACAGGATCAAATTCACACATAACAATATTAACTTTAAATGTAAATGGATTAAATGCTCCAATTAAAAGACACAGACTGGCAAATTGGATAAAGACTCAAGACCCATCAGGGTGCTGTATCAGGAAACCCATCTCACATGCAGAGACACACATAGGCTCAAAATAAAAGGATGGAGGAAGATATGCCAAGCAAATGGAAAACAAAAAAAGGAAGGGGTTGCAATCCTAGTCTCCGATGAAACAGACTTTAAACCAACAAAGATCAAAAGAGACAAAGAAGGCCATTACATAATGGTAAAGGGATCAATTCAACAAGAAGAACTAACTATCCTAAATATATATGCACCCAATACAGGAGCACCCAGATTCATAAAGCAAGTCCTGAGTGACCTACAAAGAGACTTAGACTCCCACACAATAATAATGGGAGACTTTAACACCCCACTGTCAACATTAGACAGATCAACGAGACAGAAAGTCAACAAGGATACCCAGGAATTGAACTCAGCTCTGTACCAAGCCGACCTAATAGACATCTACAGAACTCTCCACCCCAAACCAACAGAATATACATTTTTTTCAGCACCACATCACACCTATTCCAAAACTGACCACATACTTGGAAGTAAAGCTCTCCTCAGCAAATGTAAAAGAACAGAAATTATAACAAACTGTCTCTCAGACCACAGTGAAATCAAACTAGAACTCAGGATTAAGAAACTCACTCAAAACCACTCAACTACATGGAAACTGAACAACCTGCTCCTGAATGACTACTGGGTACATAATGAAATGAAGGCAGAAATAAAGATGTTCTTTGAAACCAATGGGAAAAAAAGACACAACATACCAGAATCTCTGGGATGCATTCAAAGCAGTGTGTAGAGGGAAATTTATAGCATTAAATGCCCACAAGAGAAAGCAGGAAAGATCCAAAATTGACACCCTAACACCACAATTAAAAGAACTAGAAAAGCAAGAGCAAACACATTCAAAAGCTAGCAGAAGGCAAGAAATAACTAAAATCAGAGCAGAACTGAAGGAAATAGAGACAAAAAAAAAAACCCTTCAAAAAATTAATGAATCCAGGAGCTGGTTTTTTGAAAGGATCAACAAAATTGATAGACCACTAGCAAGACTTATAAAGAAAAAAAGAGAGAAGAATCAAATAGATGCAATAAAAAATGATAAAGGGGATATCACCACCAATCCCACAGAAATACAAACTACCATCAGAGAATACTACAAACACCTCTACACAAATAAACTAGAAAATCTAGAAGAAATGGATAAATTCCTCGACACATACTAAATCAGGACTAAATCAGGAAGAAGTTGAATCTCTGAATAGACCAATAACAGGATCTGAAATTGTGGCAATAATCAATAGCTTACTAACCAAAAAGAGTCCAGGACCAGATGGATTCACAGCCGAATTCTACCAGAGGTACGAGGAGGAGCTGATACCATTCCTTCTGAAACTATTCCAATCAATAGAAAAAGAGGGAATACTCCCTAACTCATTTTATGAGGCCAGCATCATCCTGATACCAAAGCCGGGCAGAGACACAACCAAAAAAGAGAATTTTAGACCAATATCCTTGATGAACACTGACGCAAAAATCCTCAATAAAATACTGGCAAACCGAATCCAGCAGCACATCAAAAAGCTTATCCACCATGATCAAGTGGGCTTCATCCCTGGGATGCAAGGCTGGTTCAGTATATGCAAATCAATAAATGTAATCCAGCATATAAACAGAACCAAAGTCAAAAACCACATGATTATCTCAATAGATGCAGAAAAGGCCTTTGACAAAATTCAACAACCCTTCATGCTAAAAACTCTCAATAAATTAGGTATTGATGGGACGTATCTCAAAGTAATAAGAGCTATCTATGACAAACCCACAGCCAATATCATATTGAATGGGCAAAAACTGGAAGCATTCCCTTTGAAAACTGGCACAAGACAGGGATGCCCTCTCTCACCACTCCTATTCAACATAGTGTTGGAAGTTCTGGCCAGGACAATTAGGCAGGAGAAGGAAATAAAGGGTATTCAATTAGGAAAAGAGAAAGTCAAATTGTCCTTGTTTGCAGATGACATGATTGTATATCTAGAAAACCCCATTGTCTCAGCCCAAAATCTCCTTAAGCTGATAAGCAACTTCAGCAAAGTCTCAGGATACAAAATCAATGTACAAAAATCACAAGCATTCTTATACAGCAATAACAGACAAACAGAGAGCCAAATCATGAGTGAACTCCCATTCACAATTGCTTCAAAGAGAATAAAATACCTAGGAATCCAACTTACAAGGGACGTGAAGGACTTCTTCAAGGAGAATGACAAACCACTGCTCAAGGAAATAAAAGAGGATACAAACAAATGGAAGAACATTCCATGCTCATGGGTAGGAAGAATCAATATCGTGAAAATGGCCATACTGCCCAAGGTAATTTAGAGATTCAATGCCATCCCCATCAAGCTACCAATGACTTTCTTCACAGAATTGGAAAAAACTACTTTAAAGTTCATATGGAACCAAAAAAGAGCCCACATCACCAAGTTAATCCTAAGCCAAAAGAACAAAGATGGAGCCATCATGGTACCTGACTTCAAACTATACTACAAGGCTATAGTAACCAAAACAGCATGGTACTGGTACCAAAACAGAGATATAGATCAATGGAACAGAACAGAGCCCTCAGAAATAATGCCGCACAACTATCTGATCTTTGACAAACCTGAGAAAAGCAAGCAATGGGGAAAGGATTCCCTATTTAATAAATGGTGCTGGGAAAACCATCTAGTCATATATAGAAAGCTCTAACTGGATCCCTTCCTTACACCTCATACAAAAATTAATTCAAGATGGATTAAAGACTTAAGCATTAGACCTAAAACCATAAAAACCCTAGAAGAAAACCTAGGCATTACCATTCAGTACATAGGCATGGGCAAGGACTTCATGTTTAAAACACCAAAAGCAATGGCAACAAAAGCCAAAATTGACAAATGGAATCCAATGAAACTAAAGAGATGCACAGCAAAAGAAACTACCATCAGAGTGAACAGGCAACCTACAAAATGGGAGAAAATTTTCACAACCTACTCATCTGACAAAGGGCTAATATCCAGAATCTACAATGAACTCCAACAAATTTACAAGAAAAAAACAAACAACCCCATCAAAAAGTGGGTGAAGGATATGAACAGACACTTCTCAAAAGAAGACATTTACGCAGTGAAAAGACAGATGAAAAAATGCTCACCATCACTGGCCATCAGAGAAATGCAAATCAAAACCACAATGAGATACCATCTCACACCAGTTAGAATGGCAATCATTAAAAAGTCAGGAAACAAGAGGTGCTGGAGAGGATGTGGAGAAATAGGAACACTTTTACACTGTTGGTGGGACTGTAAACTAGTTCAACCATTGTGGAAGTCAGTGTGGCGATTCCTCAGGGATCTAGCACTAGAAATACCATTTGACCCAGCCATCCCATTACTGATATATACCCAAAGGACTGTAAATCATGCTGCTATAAAGACACATGCACACGTATGTTTATTGTGGCACTATTCACATTAGCAAAGACTTGGAACCAACCCAAATGTCCAACAATGATAGACTGGATTAAGAAATTGTGGCACATATACACCATGGAATACTATGCAGCCATAAAAAATGATGAGTTCATGTCCTTTGTAGGGACATGGATGAAATTGGAAACCATCATTCTCAGTAAACTATCGCAAGAACAAAAAACCAAACACCGCTTGTTCTCACTCATAGATGGGAATTGAACAATGAGAACACATGGACACAGAAAGGGGAACATCACACTCTGGGGACTGTTGTGGGGTGGGGGGAGTGGGGAGGGATAGCATTAGGAGATATACCTAATGCTTAATGATGAGTTAATGGGTACAGCCCACCAGCATGGCACATGTATACATATGTAACTAACCTGCACATTGTGCACATGTACCCTAAAACTTAAAGTATAATAATAATAATAAAAATTAAAAATAAATAAAGAAAATAAGAAGGAACGAAAGTAAAGAAGAAAATAAAGAAACCTAGGTGAGATGACTGTCACTCATTAACTCTGTGGTAGTGAACACATTTCTTAAACTTTGTATACCAGGATGGAATGATAATTCATACTCCCTGGAGAAAAAAAATTAAAAAATCTTCACAAAGTATTTGGAAAAAAATTGAGAAAATAAATGAAACATACTTTGAGCATTTTACTTTTTGTGTTTAAAATGATATGTTTTTATTAGATGCATTTGAATTCCCTTTTCCCTAATTTCATTGCCCTTTCTTCCCTTCACTCTGTTATAGAGATTGTTTATACCCTTCCTATCAATGCTTTTATAGTCTTACTGCAAATCAATATATCTGCATGTTTTATGTAAATGGCATTATAGTGTGTTTATTATTGTGTAACTTGCTCTATTTTTCTCAATATTATTCTCTGAATTATCCAAGTCAATATATGTAGGTTTTATATATTAACTTTATTTTCTGTATAATATTCAATCATATGGCTGCACCAAAATGTATTTATGCATTCTGTTGCTAATCAACATTTGGGTCTTTAAAAATATTGTATTATTACAAATGAATTTTGAAATTAATACCTTTGTGTGTGTCTCTTTGTTCAAATATGTGAAACTTTTTCTAGGGAATCCACATAGATAATAAATTGCGAGGTCAAAGGATGTATGAAAATTTTAATTTACTAGATATTGCAAAGTTGCTCTCTGAAGTTTAAAAGCTTATAATCCCAGCCTGGCCAACATAGCAAAACCCTATCTCTACTAAAAGTACAAAAATTAGCTGGGTGTGGTGGCAGGTGCCTATAATCCCAGCTGCTCTGGAGGCTAAGGAAGGGAGAATTGCTTGAACCGGGGAGGCAGAGGTTGCAGTGAGCCGAGATCCTGCCACTGCACTCCCGCCTCGGTGACACAGTGAGACGCCATCGTAAAAAAAAAAAAAAGTTCATAGTTATATCAGCTGTTTATAAAAGTTTCTCTTGCTTCATATCCTTCCTAATAGTTGAACTTATGTGTATACAACATGATGTTTGGAAATATGTGTGCATTGTGAAATGCCAACTTGAGCTAAATAACATACATTATGTCACAGACTTATCATTTTTGTAGTGAAAAGACTTAAAATCTATTTTATTAGCAAATTTTAAGAATCCAATATATTGTTATTAACAATAGTCACAATGTTGTGCAATTGATCTCTTTATTTATTCCTACTATCTAACTGAAATTTTGTATCCTTTGACAAACACCTTCCCAACATCCCCTCCAGCTCCTGGTAAACAGTCTTCTACTCTCTATTTCTATTAGATCAATTATTTCAGATTGCACATGTAATGGAGATTATGTGATATTTGTCTTTCTGTACCTGGCTTATTCCACTTAACATAACGTCCTCCAGGTTCACTCATGTCACAAATGACAGAATTTATTTTTCAAGACAGAATAGTATGCATGCTGATATGGTTTAGATATGTGTCCCCACCCAAATCTCATGTTCTGTTATAATCCCCAGTGTTGGAAGTGGGGCCTGATGGGAGGAGATTGAATCATGGGGGTGGTTTCTCAGGGGTGGTTTAACACCATCCCCTTGATGCTGTCCTCCTGATAGTAAATTCTCTTGAGATCTGGTTGTTTGAAAGTGTGTAGTGCCTCCCCCCTTTCTTGCTCTCTTGCTCCTGATCCTGCCATGAAAGATGCCTCATTCTCTCTTTGCATTCTGCCATAATCGGAAGCTTCCTGAGGTCTCCCCAGAAGAAGAAGCCACTATGCTTCCTATGCAGCCTACAGAATCACGATCCAATTAAACCTCTTTTCTTTCTAAATTACCCAGTCTCAGGCATTTATTTATAGCAATGAAAGAATGGACTACTTCTGAAAATTGGTGCTGAGAAGTGGGGCATTTCTATAGAGATACCTGAAAATGTGAAAGCAACTTTTGGAATTCAGCAATAGGCAGAGGTTGAAAGAGTTTGGAGGGCTCAGAAGAAGACAAGAAGATGAGGAAAAGTTTGGAACTACTTAGAGACTGGTTTAATGGTTTTGACCAAAATACTAATAGTGACTTGGAAAGTGAAGTCCAGGTTGGCTAGGTCTTAAGTGGAAATGAGGAACTTATTGGGAATTGAAGCAGAGGTCACTTTTGTTATGCCTTAGAAAAAAACTTGGTTTCATTGTGCCCCTGCTCTAGGGATCTGTGGAACATTAAAATTGAGAATGATAATTTAGGGTACATGGCAGAAGAAATCTCTAAGCATTAAACTCTTCATGATGTGATCTGGCTGCTTCTAACCAACTATCTTATATGTGTGAGCAAAGAAATGACCTATAGTTGAATTTCTATTTAAAGGAGAAGCAGAGTGTAAAAGTTTGAAAAATTTGCAGCCCAGCCATGTGGTAGAAAAGAAAAGCCTATTTTCATGGGAATAATTCAAGCAGGCTGCAGTAATTTACATAAGTAAGAAGAATTCAAGTGCTAATAGCCAAGACAATGGGGAATAGGCCTCAAAGGCATTTCAGAGACCATCCTGGCAGCCCCTCCTATCACAGGCCTGGAAGCCAAGGAGGACTGAAATGTTTCCTGGGCCAGGCTCAGGGTCTTGCTACTCTGCACAGCCTTTGCACAATGTTCCCTGCATCCAGCTGCTCCAGCTCCAGCCACAGCTCAGAGGGGCCCAGGCACAGCTCAGACAACTGCTTCAGATGGTACAAGCCATAATCCTTGGTGGCTTTCACATGGTGTTAACCCTACAGGTTCCCAGAGTGCAAGAAATCAGGCTTGTAAGCCTCCACCTAGATTTGAGAGAATATATTGAGAAGCCTGGGTGTCCAGGCAGAAGCCTGCTGAAGGGGCATAGCTGTCATGGAGAACCTCTACTAGGGCAGTGTGGAGGCAAAATTTGGGGTTGGAGCCCCCACACAGAGACCCCACTGGGGCACTGCCTAGTGGAGCTGTGAGAAGAGGGCCACTGTCTTCCAGATCCCAAAATGGTATATCCACTGACAGCTTTCCCTCTGTGCCTGTAAGTGTTGCAAGTACTCAACAACAGCCTGTGAGAGCAGCCATACGGGCTGAGCTCTGCAAAGCCACAGGGACAGAGCTGCCCAAGGTTTTGGGAGCTCACTACTTCTACCAGTTTTCCCTGGATTTGGGACATGGTGTCAAAAAATATTATTTTGGAACTTTAAGATTTAATGACTGTCCTGCTTGGTTTCAAACTTGCATGGGCCTATAGCTCCTTTCATTTGGCTGATTTCTCCCTTTCAGAACAGAAATGTTTACCAAATGCATATACCCACATTGTATCTTGGGTATAACTGACTTGTTTTTTATTTTGCAGGCTTACAGGTGGAAGAGACTATCCTTGTCTCAGATAAGACTTTGGACTTTGGAATTTTGAGTTAATGCTGGAATTATTTCAGACTTTGGGGATTATTGGGAAGGCATGATTATATTTTGCAATATGAGAAAGACATGAGATTTGGGAGAGGCAAGGAGAGGAATGATATGGTTTGGTTATGTGTCCCCACACAAATTGTAATCCCTAATGTTGGAGGTAGGGCCTGGTGGGAGGTGATTGTATCATGGAGGTGATTTCTCAGGAATGGTTTAGCATCATCCCCTTGACACTATTCTCATCATAGTGAGTTCTTGTAAGATCTGGTTTAAAAGTGTGTAACACCTCTGCCCCCCACCCCCACCATCTCTTGCTCCTACTTCCACCATGTGAGATGTCTCCTTTTGCCATCTGCCATGATGGGAAGCTTCCTGAGGCCTCTCCAGAAGCAGAAGCCACTATATTCCCTGTACTTCCTACAGAACTGTGGGCCAGTTAAACCTCTTTTCTTTATAAATTACTGGGTCTCAGGCATTTCTTTATAGCAATGCAAGAACCGACTAATATATGTGCACATGAACAACAGCCCTGCATTATCAAATGGAAGTAATATTTATGAGATCGGGCTTGAGCAGGCCCTAAGGGCACAAGCAAGTAACACAAGGTAAAAGTCCAAATATTCATGCTCCCTACTACTAATATACTGTCATTTTCCTCCCAGCCCAATTCTATGGCCTCCTAGGAAGTTCCCTACAAGAAGTTTACCAAGGAAGAGAAAACTTGGGCCTGGTTTACAAATAGTTCTCTATGACATGTGGGTACTACCAAAAGGTAGACAATTGCAGCATTATAGCCTTTTCCTAGAACATCTCTGAAGTACTGTCATGAACGAAAATCTTTGCAGTAGGCATAACTCCATACAACGCACCTACATAGTTGGTTGTTTACTTTGGTTAGTAGGAGAAATGGCCGGATGTGTTATTATATATTGATTCACGGAATTTGGTAAGCGGTTTGTCAGGATTGTCCAGGTTTTAGGAGGAACATGACAAGAAAGTTGTTTACAAGGAATCCCTGGGACAAGGTATGTGGATGAACCTCTCTGAATGGGGGAAAAATGTGAAGATATTTGTGTCTCATGTGAATGCTTACCAAACAGTGACATTCACGAGGAGAATTTTAATAATCAAGTGAATATGATGACTCATTATTCAAATAAGTTTCAGCCTCCTACCACAACTATTTCTGCCATTGCCAGTGGGCTTATATGGGCTCAGCAACATAGACTTCCACTCACCAAAGATAACCTGATTACAGTCACTACTGAGTGTCCATATGTCAGCAGAAGAGATCAACTTTGTGTGCCTTATATGGCACCATGCATCAGAGTAATCAGCAAACTACCAGGTGGCAGGTCGATTACATTGGGCTGCCCTCACCATGGAAGATGAAATATTTTGTTCTTACTGGAGTAGAGAGTCGGAATACAGATTTCCCTTCCCTGCACACAATTCTTTTCCCAAACCTACCATCCATGAGCTTATCGAATACTTTATTCACCATCATGATATTCCACACAACATTGCTTCTGATCAATGAACTCATGTGACCACAAATGAAGTGGAGCAATGGACCTATGCTCATGAAATTCACTGACCTTACATATTCCTTTTTATACTCAAGTATCTGGATTTATGGAGTGAAAGAATGATCTTTTTAAGACTCAGAGACAGCACCAGAAAAGTTGCAATACCTTGTGTATTTTATTGTTTAGAAACAAGTTATTCAAGGAAAGTGGATTACACAAGGTCATAAATAACAGGAAGAGGAGATCTTTGAGAGGCCATCTTAGAGGCGGCCTATCACTACGGTGGTGTTGTAATCGCTAATTGAAAGTGTCCTGGAAAACATACTGGTAAAGGACAGTGATCGCACATATAAAGAGTATTACGTTTTAAAAATATGGATGAAATAATGTATACAAGGAAAGAGAGATTTATTGACTGCTGTTAAACTGTATTTATGGTCTTCAGAGGAATAATAAAAAGCTGACAGCTCTTAACACAAAGTAAAGTCAATAAAAATAACATTGAAAACAAAAACTAAGTGTGAGAGAGCCCCAGGGGTTCTTTGGTAGTTGACAAGGAAGTCCTTATCTTTGGCAGTGAAAGGGTAGATACAATCAAGCAACAACCTGAAGATTTGATAGAGTTGTAGAGCTCCAGAATCATGTAAACCTTAGCCAAATAAGGTCTCAATGCTAGCGTATGCTCTGTTTTTAAGAAAATTTGGGACCTTGAAACAGGATGGGAACATCAGGTGGGACTATGGCAGAATCCCCTGAAACAAGAGTCTGCAGAGGTAAAATAGTATTCCATAGAAGCAAGCTTATACTTTCTACAGGCTGGAAGACTCTACAGATGTTGAAACCTTGCAAGGTAAGATGTGTACCTCTTCATAAACCAGCCCCACCTCCTCTCCTGACTGCTAGGCTGATAATTATTAAATTCAAAAATGAACCTAGTTGAAAAACGCTGGTCTAGATAATGAAGGAAAAAAGATTGTACACTGATGAAGCTATAAGAATTAACATTTTTCTGCTTAAAACAAGGTAAATACCACTGGGATTAAAGTTTGAAGGTGACTGATTTAAAGTGCTTAAAGTTAAAAACTGGATAAGCAGGAATTCATTGAATTTAAGGTACTTCCTCAGACTATATGATTTAATATCCTGGGAAGGACACTAGTAAATGGGGCAAACTCAGCTTATATGACTCTAAGTAGCCTATAAAAAGCAATGGACATCATCAAAATTAGGTAAAGTAGAAATGCCTGGGCTGCCCTAGCAAACAATAGAGGAAGGAATAATGGTGTTTATGGAAGTAGACCTATTAGAATGGATATATTTTGCTGGGTCGGAAGACTCACAACAGGGTTATCTTTCACAGAATGGTACAGAGGGTACAACATTCACCAAAGCTATAAGCAATGTGCTAGTGAGAGTGACATCAGCATCACTAAGAAGTTTCCAGTATAGGACTACCAACAGGAGAGCAGAACTAAGCTTATTGATATCTATTAGAATGACTGGATATTAACATAGTTACTAGATAAATTAACTGCTGGAAACCAAGAAAACAATTACTTTAATGACCAAAATATTGATGAAATAGTGAAAGGGACGTGTTCAGTAGTAAGTTTTAAAGATGTTCACCAATGTAAGACATCTCTAAGGGCAAAATAAAGCAAACAATTGTGTTGCCCAACAGCATCAACAACAAAGAAATAGTACAGTGGTGGAGCAAGAGACTAAGGAAGATCCAATAAAAATTTATAAGTTCTTGTTCAGTTTTGGAACCTAAGCCAACTTTCAGATCCATAGTCCATTGACTAAAGAAGTAATAAATAGGATCCTGACTAAAGCCTGTCTTATAATGGACTCACTGGTTCTACAGGAAATGCTAGTGGTCATTTTTGCAGTCTTTAAGTGTATATTTGGAATATGTATACTTGTAGTTGGGATAACACCCACACCGAGTCCTTGGCCTATTGTATAAGAACTATCATAGCAGGGATAGCTAAATGGAAACCACAGAATCTGCCCACCTCCACACAGTCAAAGTTAGTAAATAGAAAAGACAACTGCCTCCTAAGAAAATGGCAAAGATTACTGCCATCGTTAAACCCCCTACGTAAAAAAATGTAGTGATGTTGATCCCTATTATATATCCATTTAATTTGCTGTTTGGGCCTCTGAATAAATGGGTGGATCCAGGAAAATGACTGAAGATTATTATAAATTTAATGAATGAATATCCCCAATTACAGCTGCTTGGGTGAGTATGTTATCATTGCTACAGGATATTAATAAGTATTAGGGTACATGGTAGGCTGCCACTGATATGGCAACTACATTATTTTTAATCCCAGTCAGCAAAGATTATCAAAAGCAGTTTGCATTCATACAGATGGACAACAGTATTATTTACAGTTTTGCCTCTGTGCTATGTTTTCCTTCCTCTGTCATAATATATTCACAAAGATCAGAGCCACTCAGATATCCCACAAATTATACTGCCACCTTATAATGACATATAATTGGGCAGGATGAGCAAGAGGTGGTTAATCCACTAAAGGCATTGGTAAGCAACATGTTTTTCAGGAGGTGAGAAATAAATTCTATAAAAATGCTAGAACCTGTCACTTAATTGAAGCTTTTAGAAAACAAATTATCAGGGGCATGTATGGATATCCAACCCCCAAAATAGTAAAGTACAAATACCTGCACCTTATAGCTCCTGCAAAAAAAAGAAGAAAGCACAAAATCCAGTAGGTCTCTGTTCTCCAGTCTACACTTGCTATTCAATGAAATACTACCTAGCCCATAAACTAGGTGACAATAATGGCTTCCATCTTTCTCTGGCATCTAATGCAGAAAGAGTCTTCATAGCAGGTCCAGCCTGTGGTGCAAATGTCCTTGCAACTTTAGACATATGATGCCTTATACCCAATAAAAATGACATAGAGTGTAGTTAATGGCAAGCACTAGAGTGAGAATCACAAAGCAGACCCCTGGGACCCTGGAGACAGGCTATTTCAACCACAGCAGATAATTACATGTCATTTGAAAGACAGCACTTGACATGGTACTTGGCCCTGGTAGACAGAAGTTTTAAGCATGGAGCACCAAGTGTCCATACTTTTATAGTTTTTCATTATGAGTTGGGTTCTGTTGAACATACCAAGTCATAAAGGCAGATGAGCTCAGGAGAAGTCATGTTAAGATGGAGAAGGTGTATCCAGAATCGAGCCAAAAAAAAAAAAAATCAGCATAAATAAGATGTATGAGCAGGTAGCCCAGATTCCCACATCACCCACCAAAGTTGTATTAATATCCTTCCCTAAGCTTGTATGTATGACCATATACAGAGTACTACATGAATTTTCCAGACAGTCAGTGTAGAGAAAAAAGGAATGGAGATTGTTTTGCAACTTGGATACAAACTCAGCCAAAGTAGAATAAGAAACCAGGCAGAATCTGGAGGTTCCCATTGCAGGCCCTAGCTCCTAGATGACATTTCTA
This sequence comes from Pongo pygmaeus, assembly GCF_028885625.2. NCBI lineage: Eukaryota > Metazoa > Chordata > Mammalia > Primates > Hominidae > Pongo > Pongo pygmaeus. The sequence goes on along the minus strand of NC_072396.2, from coordinate 90,986,235 downwards.
GACACACATTGGGCTAGAAAGAAACCATCTGCTTTGAAGTGAAGGACCTAGTACTGGCATGATTTATCACCTGTTGACTAAACAGCACTTCGGCTGAGAATGAATATCAGTGGCAGCCAAGGTAGTATTTACCATGAGCCTTGCATGAGACCCAGGGATATGCAAGCTTCAGGTGTGACCCAGTGGATTCCTAGCTATGGAGGCCACAGGGAGTGATTCATTCTGTTTAAGAAAAGGAGAGAAATGTAAAGGGGATTTAGTCTTGCAGCTTGGGAACCAGCTTGACCACAGTGGGGTAGAGCACCAAGCAGGCTCTTGGGGTTCCCTATTCCAGGACTTGGCTCCTGGATGGCAATTCTGGACCAGCCTGTGATCAAAGCGGAGCCTGCTGCCCTGAAGGGAGAGACCCAGGCCTGGCAGCATTCACCACAAGCTGACTAAAGAGCCTGTGGGCATTGAGTGAACAGCGGCAGTAGCCAGGCAAAACATGCTATGAGCATGGGGCAGTGATGGCCATGGAGAGGGACACTTTCCACTTGATAAAAGGAGAAGAATTCATCAGAACAAATTTATCTTGTTTCTTGAGTGCCAGCCCAGCCACAGTAGATTAGAGGAGAAGTAGATTCTTGAGGTTCCTGGCTCCAGGCCCTGGCTCCTGGATGGTGTATCTGGACCTGCCATGGGCTGGAAAGAAACTTGCTGCCCTGAAAGAAAGGACAAAAGCCTAACAAGACTTGCCATCTGCTGAATGAAGAGGGCTTGGGCCTTGAATTTACATTGATAGTAGCCAGGCAGTGGTCACGATGTGTATTAACAATACCCTGTGCTGTATTCCCTCAGGTCTTACGAAGCAAAGTTCCAGGGTGGTAGCCATGGGGTGCCTCTGTCACTTGTCTGCTAGATCCAGGCAACTCAGCACAGACAGACTCTGTTTGTTTGTGGGAAAGTAAGGAAATAGAACAAGAGTCTCTGTTGGGTAATCCAAAAATTTTCTCAGATCTTAATAAAGACTACCAAGGAGGTATCTCTAAAAATCTGCAAGAGTCACAACATTACTGGACTTACAGTGCCCTCTAATGCAGATTCAGCTGCAGCGACCAAAGACTTAAATCACAACACTCAATTCTCTTAGAATACTGGAAAATCCTTCCAAAGGGGACTGGTACAAACAAACCCAGATAGTGAAGAGTAGAGTAAATCCCAAACTCTTTAATGCCCGGACATGGATGAACATTCCTTAGCTTCAAGATCATCCAAGAAAGCATGACCTCACCAAATAAACTAAACAAGTCATCAGTGACCAAACCCAGAGAGAGAGATGGGTGAATTTACAGACACAAAATTTAAAGTAGCTGTTTTGAGGAAACTCAACAAAATTCAAAAGATCACTGAGAAGGAATTTAGAATCTTGTTAGATAAATTTAACAAATAGAATAAAACAGTTTTTAAAAAATGAAGCTGAATATTTGAAGCTGAAACATTTAATTGACATACTGAAGAATGCATCAGAGTCTCTCAATAGTATAATTGATCAAGCAGAAGAAAGAATTAGTGACCTTAAAGAATGGCAATTTGAAAACACAAAGTCAGAAGAGAAAAAATAAAAAAGAATAAAGCATATTGAAAATATCTTTAAAAAATAGCATCAAAAGAGCAAATCTAAGAGTTATTGGTCTTAAAGAGGAGGTAGAGACAGAGACTGAGGAATAAAGTTTATTCAAAGTGATAATAACAGAGAATATCCCAAACTTAGAGAAACATGTCAATATTCAAGTACAAGAAGGTTATAGAACATCAAACAGATTTAACCAAATAAGACTACCACAAGGCATTTAATAATCAAAATACCAAAGGACAAAGATAAAGAAAGTATTCCATAAGCAACAAGATAAAATAAACAAAAATAGAATGGAGCTTAAACATGTCTGGCGCAGATTTCTCAGTGGAATTCTTGCAGGCCAGTGGGAAATGGTATGACATATTTGAAGTGCTGAAGAAGAGGGAAACACACACACACACACACACACACACACACACAACTTTTACCCTAGAATAAGATATCTAGTGAAAATGTCCTTCAGACATGAAGGAGAAATAAACATTTTTCCAAACAAACAATGCTGAGTGATTTCATCAACACCAGATCTGTTTTACAAGAAATGCTAAAGGGAGTTCTACAGTCTCAAAGAAAAGAATAATAATGAGCAATAAAAAGTTATCTGAAGATACGAAACTCACTGGTAATAGTAAGTACACAGAAAAACACGAACTATTATAGCAATATTTGTTGTGTGTAAACTACTCATATTTTAACCTGAAAGACTAAAAGATGAACTGATTAAAATAACTATAACAAGTTATAAAGACATATCATAATAAGAAAAAAATTGAAGTATCAAAACTATTAAAAGCAGAGTGGATGAAGTTAAAGTGTAGATTTTTCATTAGTTTTCTCTTTGCTTGTTAGATTATTTGTTTGTCTTTGCAGTTAGTGTTGTTATCATTCATTTAAAATAATTGGTTATAAGGTGTTATTTGGAAGGCTCATCTTAAGTCCTAACTTATCAATAATAACACTAAATGTAAATGGACTAAACTCTCCAATCAAAAGACATAGAAAGGCTGAATCAATAAAAAAGAAGACCCAATAATCTGTTGTTTACAATAATCCAACTGCACCTATAAAGACACACATAGACCGAAAACAAAGGAATGGAATAAATACTTAATGCAAATGGAAATGTAAAAAAGATAAGGAGAAGCTATATTTATATCAAATAAAATAATTTTTGAGACAAAAACTATAAAAAGTAAAAAGAATGTCATTATAAAGTGATAAAGAGGTCAATTCAGCAAAAGGATATAATAATTGTAAATACATACTCACCCAATATGGGAGTATCCAGATATACAAAGCAAATAATATCAGAAATAAAAGAGAGATAGACCCCAATAAAATAAAAGTTGTAGACATCAACACCCCACCTTCAGCATTGTGCAGATCATTCAGACAGAAAAAGAAATCAGATTTAATCTGTACTTTAGGCCCAATGGACCTAATATAAATTTACAGAATGTTTCATCCAATGGCTGCAGAATACACATATTTCTCCCCAGCACACGGATTGTTCTTGAGAATGGTCCATATACTAGGCCACTAGACAAGAGTTTAAAAAATCAAAACAATTGAAATTATACCAAGTATATTCTCTCACCACAATGGAATAAAACTAGAAATTAATAACAAGAAAATCTTTGGAAACTGTACAACCACATAGAAGTTAAACAATATGCTCCTGATGCTTTTGCAGCAACCTAATGAGTTTCAACAGAAGTGTCAAGAATATACATTGGGGAACGGACCATCTCTTCAATAAAGGCTTCTGGGAAAACTGGCTATCCCTATGCAGAAGAATGAAAATAGATCCCTATCTATCACTATATACAAAAATCAACCCAAAATGGATTAAACACTTAAATGAAGACCTCAAACTATGAAATTACTAAAAGAAGACATTGTGGAAAATCTTCAGAACATTGGTCTGAGCAAATATTTATTAATCAATACCCCCACAAACACAGGCAACCAAAGCAAACCTGGACAAATGAGATCACATCATGTTTAAAATCTTCTGTACAGCAAAGGATACAATCATCCCAGTGAAGAGAAAGTCCACACAATGGGAGAAAATATTTGCAAACCATCTATCTGGTAAAGAACTAATAACCAGAATATATAAGGAGCTCAAAAAACTCTAGGAAAAAATATAATAATCTGATTTTAAAATTGGCAAATGATTTCAATAGACATTTATCAACAGAAGACATGCAAATGGAAAACAGGTATATGAAAAAGTGCACAACATAAATGATCATCAGAGAAATGCAAATCACAACTACAAGAAGATATAATCACACCCCAGTTAAAATGGCTTTTATCCAAAAGTAGGCAATAATAAATGTTGACAAGGATCTGGAGAAAAAGGATCTCTAGCACACTGTTGGAGGGTATGTAAGTTAGTACAGCTGCTGTGAAGAACAGTATGGAGTTTCCTCAAAAAAATAAAAATAGAATGATCATGTGATTCAGCAATTTAATTGTTAGGCATATACTGCCCACATCAACCCAAAAAAAGGAAATCAATATATCAAAGCTGTATCTTCACTTCCATGTTTATTGCAGCTCTATTCAAAATAGGCAAGAATTGGAAGCAATCTAAGTGTTCATGCATGAATGAATGGATAAAGAAAACATGGTACATATACACAATGGAGCACTATTCAGCCATAAGAAATAAGATTCCATCATTTTCAGCAACATAGAAGGAACTGGAGGACATTATGGTAAGTGAAATATGCCAGGCACAGTAAGACTAACTTCACAGATTCTTACTTATTTTTGGAAGCCCTAAATTAAAACAATTGAACTCATGGTGACTGAAAGTAGAATTATGTTTCCAGAGTCTGCTAAGAGTACTGGGTGAGGGATGGGGGCAGTTGGGTATGGTTAATGGTTACAAAAATAATGTTAGAATGAATAAGATCTAGTTTTTTACAGCACAATAGGGTGACTATAGTTAACAATAATAAATAATACTTATTAAAATAAATAAAATAGTACAGTTGGGATGTTTGTAACACACATAAATGATAAGTGTTTAAGAAATAAATACTCCACTAACCTTGATATTGTTATGCATTGTGTGACTGTATTAAAATATTTCATGTACACCATATATAATATATATACTTACCATGTACCAAAAAATTAAAAAGTAAAAAGTATATAAGCCCTAAATTGCAAGGAAATGGGAGGCATAAAAATAGAAAGTAAATGCAGGTAAGCTCCATGTTTTAGTTTATTAAGGATCATTATTTCATTCTTGATATCAAGAAGACAATATATAGTATATTATAGTAGTTATTATATAATATGTAATTTTTTAAAGATGGACTTCTCCTTGTAGCTATTACGATGTAGCTTCACTCTGAGCAATACATCTGCTGAGAACAAGCAAAAAATGGGAAACAATACTAAAACAAGTGTTTGAAGACATTGGAGAGCAACTAAGCCAAGATTTGTGGTGAGCCAAATTTTTCCACAACGTTTATAATCAGAGCATCTGTTAATTCATAAGATGTACAAAAACAAGGGCTAAGGGGAAAAGTACATAGTCACAGCATAGAGTTTGAGCAGTTTTATGAGACTGAACAGACATATTTCAGTGTTCAAAATCTTCCTAGGAGGAGGGACTCTAAACCAAGCCTCCATCGAGTATCCTGAAGGATATAACAATGTCCAGAAAGCTCTTATTGGATGAGAATTTCACCTCAAATTTTTTCAATTTTTGCTAGATCAAAGGGATATGAAATATTCTTAATATTAGTCAGAATGAATATAAATCCTCTCTGGAATAAAATAAAATTATCTAGAGTCTTTAAATATTTGCATGCATTATGGTCAATAAATATTTACCAGATATCATACTAAAAATCTGGAAGAAATAAACAATATCCAAAAGGAAAAAAATAGATTAAGAAACACACTGATAATCCAAATACTGAAATGATCAGTTATAGACTTTACAATAAATATAAATATTTTGAATATACAATGTAGACAATTTCATGAGAAAAATTAGATGTGTAAAAATAAGCACCATTGAAATTTTAGAACTGTACAATTAAGTCACTGAAATCATGTTTTCTGTAGATGAGTGAAATAGTATTAGAAACAATGAAAGGCAACATTAGTGTAAGATAACATAGGTAAATAGAAAATATCACAGAAAGTTAAAAAAAAGTCAAAAATACGTATAATTATAGTCCCAGAAGAATAGAGAAAGAATGATTCGGAAGCAACATTTGAAGAAATTATTGCTAAGATGTTTTTGAACTCAATAAAATATCAATCCATAGATTTGAGAAGCTCCTGAACACCAAGAGAATAAATATGAATTAAGCCAAATCTAAGTACCTTACTGATAAAAACCAAAGATATGAAAAACCTTAAAGCAACAAAAGGGAATATATAAGACACACTACTATCTAATAAGTAACATAATACTGGCAACTAATTTTTCAACAAGAATGAGCAGAAAACAATGAAATGACATATTAAAATTCAGGGAAAAATAGCTGCCTAATTTAGAGTTCTATGCACAAAAAATTATCAAAATGAAGGTATAATAAATATATTTTTGACAAATAAACACAAGAGCATTTCTCACAGGTAGACTCACACTAAAAGAAAATGTTAAAAATGATTTATTCAGGTAAAAAATATGATCTTACATAGAAGCATGGGGATTTATAAAGATATACAGAATAACCAAAGGGTAAATATCTGGTTAACTTAAATAAATATTTACTCTACAAAGCAAGAATAATAATAATAATATTAGTGTGCTGTTGGGTTTAAAATATAAGGAGAATTAAAATACTTCATAACAAAAACATAAAAGATTTACAGTGAATAAATGGTATTCAGTATTGTAATGTATTTAATTGCAAAGTCGTAAAATTACTAAATTACACAGTAATAGGTCAAGGAAATATGTCACTAAATCTACAGTAACAGAAAATAAAAATAACAAGTTAAATGGTAAAAGGTGGAATAATTAAAACAATTCTGAAGAATGAATGAAGAAATGTAAAATAAATAAAATTGACAAATGCAAAAATTGGATCTTTATAAACATTAATCAAATTTATTAACCACTAATGTGAAAGATGAAAAAAAAATAGAGAGGGAGAAGGTGAAAATACCCAAATTGCTCATTACATTAGATAAATGAAAAATGGGAGACCACTATAGATCCTATGGACAAGGGGATAGGAGGATATTATAAACATCTTTGTTACAAAAAGATTTAAATATTTGGAAAAAATGTGAAAATTCCTTAAAATGCCACTTATGAAACGTGACACAGAACAAATAGAAAATATTAATATTCTTATTTCAAATAAATATATTTAATCTATAATCGAATGTTTTATCAGGGTAAACAAAACAAAGTGAAACAAAGCACTCCACGATGAGCAGGCATTCTTGGTAAATTTCTTCAAATATTTAAGAAAGAAGTAACATGAACTGTATATCTTCTTTAGATAGTGGGCAACAAAACCCTTTCTAACTTACATCTTCAAAAGCAAAACCTAATAAGAACAGTAGAATAAATACAAATTATAGGACAGTTTCTATTTAAAGCTAACAAACAAAAAACATTTAATAAGCCAAAATATGTTTGTTTTAGCTTTCAAAAATAAGTGCAATTTATATTTTGGGGGAATAAAGAATAAACATGATCATTTTAATACATATAGGAAGCAAATTTTTTTTTGCAAATATTTTTAAATATTATATTTGGAGGTTGTTATGGGCTGGATGTGTACACTCCAAAGTCATATGTTGAAGCCTGATTCCCAGTGGTATGATATTTGGAGGTGCTTTGGGAGCTGATTTGGTCATGATGATGGAAGCCTCATGAATTGAATTAGTGCCCTTTTAAGAAGAGACAAATATACAATCTCTCTCTCTCTTTCTCTCTCTGTCTGTCTCCCTACCACCTCTCTCTTTCTCTTTCTGTATTTGTCTCTCAGCCATGTGATAAAACATCAAGAAATAATGTGTCTATAAGCCAAGAGGTGGGAAATATCCAGACACTGGGTCTGCCAGTACCTTTCCCTTGAATTTCATAGCCTGCAGATCTATGGGAAATAAATGTTTGTTGTGTTAGGAGAGAAGTTCACAGTACTAAACACCCACACAAAAAAGTTAGAAAGATCTCAAATTAACAAGTTAACATCACAACTAGAGGAACTATAGAAACAAGGGCAAACCAACCTCAACGCAAGCAGAAGGCAAGAAATAACCAAAATCAGAGCTAAACTGAAGGAAATTCAGATGCAAAAAAACATTCAAAATAACAATGAATACAGGAGCTAGTTCTTTTAAGAATTAGTAAAATAGATAGACCACTAGCTAGACTAATAAAGAAAAAAAGAGATGAGCTCCAAACAAACACTATCAGAAACTATAAAAGGGATGTTACCACTGACCCCAGAGAAATATAAAAACCCTCAGAGACTATAATGTACACCTCTATGCACACATGATAGAAAACTTAGAAGAAATGGATAAATTCCTGGAGACATACAACCTCCATAGATTAAATCAGGAAGAAATTGGATCCCTAAACAGACTAATAATGAGTTCCAAATTTGAATGAGTAATGAGAAGCTTGCTAACCAGAAAAAGCCCAGGACCAGAAGAATTCACAGCCAAATTCTACCAGATGCTTGAAGAAGAACTGGTACCATTCTTACTGAAACTGTTTCAAAAAACTGAGAAGGTAGGACTCCCCTCTATCACATTCTATGAGGCCAGCAGCATCCTGATACTGAAACCTGGCAAAGACATAACATAAAAGAAGACTTCAGTCCAATAACTTTGATGAACATAGATGCAAAAATACTCAATAAAATACTAGCAGACCAAATCTAGCAGCACGTAGAAACAAACAAAACAAAAAGGAATTCACCACTATCAAGTAGGCTTTATCCCTGGGATGCAAGATTGGTTCAACATATACAAATCAATAAATGTGATTCACCACATAAATGGAACTAAACACAAAAACCACACTATTATTTCAGTGGATACAGAAAAGGCTTTCGATAAAATTCAACATCACTTCATGTTAAAAACTTTCAATAAACGAAACATTGAAGGAACATATTTCAAAATTACAAGAGCCATCTATGACAGCCCCACAGCCAATATGATACTAAAGGGGCAAAAGTTAAACGCATTCCTCTTGAAAACCAGAAAATGACAAGAATGCCCTCTTTCACCACTCTTATTCAAAATAATACTGGAAGTCTTAACCAGAGCAATCAAGAAAGAGAAAGAAATAAAAGGCATCCAAATAGGAACAGTGAAAATCAAACTGTTGCTGTTTGCAGATGATGTGATTCTGTACCTAGAAAACCACACGGTCTCTGCCCCAAAGCTGCTTGATTTAATAAACAACTTCAGCACACTTTTAGGATACAAAATGAATGTACGATAATCAGTAGCATTGATGTGCACCAGCATTGTTCAACCCGAGAGCCATGTCAAGAATGCAGTCCCACCCACAATAGCAATAAAAAGAATAAAATACCTAGGAATACATCTAACCAAGAAGGTGAAAGACATCTACAATGAGAATTACAAAACATTGCTTACAGAAATCAGAGATGACACAAACAAATGGAAAAACATTTTATGTTTGTGAATAGGAACAATCAATATTATTAAAATGGCCATACTATCCATAACAATTTGCAGATTCAATGCTATCATTATCAAACTACCAATGACATTTTTCACACAATTAGAAAAATATTATTTGAAAATTCATATGGAACTAAAAAAGCCCAAGTAGCCAAGGTAATCCTACACACACACACACACACACACACACACACACACACACACATATCACAAAGCTGGAGGCATTATATTAACTGGGTTCAATCTATACTTCTATACTACAAGGCTATAGTAACCAAAACAAGCATTGTAATGGTATAAAACCAGACACAGACATATAGACCAATGAAACAGAATAGAGAGCTCAGAAACAAAGCCTGTTACCTACAACCATCTGATCTTCAACAAAATTAACAAAAAGAAACAATGGGGAAAGGATTATTTATTTATTAAATGGTGCTGGAATGACTGGCTAGCCATATGCAGAAGATTTAAACTGGATTCCTTATTTTCATCATATACAAAAATTAACTTAAGATGAGTTAAACTTTGCTATGAAAACTCTGGAAGATAACCTGGGAAATACCATTTTGGACATAGAAGGTAGCAAAGATTTCATGATGAAGATGCCAAAAATCAGTTAAAATAAAAACAAAAGAAATGACAAAAAGGGCCTAATTAAACAAAAGATCTTTTGCACAGCAAAAGAAACTATCAATAGAGTAAACAGACAGTCTACAGAATGGGAGAAAATATTTGCAAACTAAGCATCTGACAAAGGTCTAATATTCAGCATCTGTAAGGAACTTAAACAACTTTACAAAAAGCAAACAAACAAACAATCCCATGAAAAACTGGGCAAAGAACATGAACAAACACTTTTCAAAAGAAGACATAAATGCAGCCAAAAAGCATAGGAAAAAATGCTCAACATCATCAATCATTAGAAAAATGCAAATTAAACCAACAATGAGATACCATCTCCCACCAGTCAGAATGGCTATTATTAAAAGTCAAAAAGTAACAGATGCTTGTATGTTTGGAGACAACAGGGAACATTTATACAATGATCATGGGAAAGTAAATTAGGTTAGTCATTGTGGAAAGCAGTTTGATGATTTCTCAAATAAAACAGAATTACGTTCTGACCTAGAAATCCCATAATTGGGTATATACCCAAAGGAATACAAATCATTCCATCATAAAGACCCATGCACACACATGTTCAGCGCAGCACAAGTAACAATAGCAAAGACATGGAATCAACCTAAGTACCCATCAATGGTAGACTAGATGAAGAAAATGTTATATACATATATATACACACACACACGTACACATATATGTATATATACACACACATATATATACACAAATATATACATATACACACATATGTATATATATGTATGTGTACACACACATATGCACACATGCACACACATATACACATGCATACATACATACATACCATGGAATTCGATGCAGCCATAAAAAGGAATGAGATCATGTCCTTTGCATCAACATGGATGGAGCTGCAACCTGGGAAATACTATTTTGGACATAGAAGGCAGCAGGCCAGTATCTTAAGCAAGCTAACACCGGAACAGAAAACCAAATTCTAAATGTTTTCACTTATAAGTGGGAGCTAAACTTTGAGTACATTAGGATATAAAGAAGGGAACAACCTGGACTGGAACCTACATGAAGGTGGAAGCTAGGAGGAGGGTGAGGATGGAAAAGCTGCGTATAAAGTACTGTGCTTATTACTTGGGTGACAAAATAATTTGTACACCAAACATCTGTGAAACACAATTTACCTGTTAAAGCTACATATTTACCCCTGAACCTAAAAGTTGAAAAAAATTAAAAATGGGAATTCAGGATTGTGTACTGTTATTAATAAAGTTTAAAATCTGAAAAAAGTTCTATTGGATGTATTTTTTTGTAATGTTATTTCCATTAAATGGCTTCAGAAAGGCAAACTTCTGTTTTAAAAACCATACTTATTTGAATAGCATTAGTTATTAGCTTTGAAAAGAATAATATTTTTATACCTATGAGATTTATTAGTATGCTGATTCCTGGGTATTTTTGCTTTTTGCTGTTTTTGGAGTCATGATGTTAAGTGACAAAATGACTGGAGATAGTTTTAAAAATTTTGTATTATTGTAGCTGAAACCAAAACTAAGAAAAGTATTCAGTACAGGCTGTTAGCTAAAGAGATGTCTTTGGTTCTGCAATGTCTGTTCATTAGTGTTTAAATAACAAATTAGATTTTTAACTTCACAATTAGTTATGTTGAATGAGTGAGACATTCTATCCCACACATTTATAAACTCATAAATAATGGGTTGCATCATCTTCATTTTTCTATACTGAACTGTATTCTAAAATAAATGCTCTGGATGGGAGAAATGTGGAAGTTACTTCGGAACTGGATAATAAGTAAAGGCTGAAAGAGTACTGATATACATGCTAAATAAAACCAATATTATATTTCCCTGAATGAACTATTCAGAGCAATTCTGGTGGGTGTTAGACAGGACATAGAGACCTGGAGAAGAAGCTCCCATTTTCATAAGGAACACAAACAATCATGTATAGAATGTTGGTAGAAATATGAATGGTGAAGGACAATGTAATGAAGTCTTAGATGGGAATGAAGAAAGGTTATTAGACAAGGGAGAAAAGGTAATGCTTGTTATAAAGTGGCAAATAACTTGGCTGAGTGGTATTCATATTCTAGTGTTTTCTGGAATATAGAACTTGCAAGAAATAAATATATCTATTTAGCTGAGATTTCTAAGCTAAGTATTGAAGGAGCAGCCTGGTTACTCCTGACTGATTATAATAAAATGTAAGAAGAAAGAAACATATTGAAGATGGAGTTCTTAAACAAAAATGAGCAGAAAAATACTTAGAGATTTCTCAGCCTATACATATGCAACGTATCTATATTGCAGTCTATTCATATTGCAAATTGCCCAACAACCGTTTGATAAAAGGATCAGTATGGGTGTGAAGCACAGTCTTAATCAGCCACCCCAGCAGAAACACTGCTAATTTGAACTGAAGGAAGACATGATACAATGAAAGAAGGCCATCAGACCTTTTAGATACTATAGGACCAGATTATAGGGCTATTTGGCTGTAAAATGTGTGCTATTCTTCAGGACAAGAGAATTATGCCAAAGATGAACTCTGGATTAAGGCTGCCACTCCAGCCATGGATCCAGAGTGTTGAACCTGGGGAGCAGGATTACCTCCACCTTGGTTTCAAAGAGTGGGACTACTATATAGCACAGGCACGAGGGCAGGGCTACTCATATTTGTGGGGGCATAATCCAACCTCAGTGAGTCCTGTAGGCAGAACCACCACCCAAGTGAGTCTGGAAGGCAGAACATAGAGCCAAAGAGGATTATCATTGAGTTTTAGGAACTCATACTGTTTGCTGTTATAGGTTTTAGATCTGTGTAGAACCTGTTATCCCTTGCTTCTTCCCTAATCTTTTTTACAAAATGAGAATGTCTATTCTGTGCCCATCCCATCACTGCATTTGAAAGCATATAACTATTTTGGTTTCATAGATTCACATCTGGAGAGAAATTTTGCTTCAGCATTGTACCTTGAGTTTCACTCATATCTGTTCTAGATAATATTTAGATGAAACTTTGAACTACAGATGTTAAAGTTGACGATGGAAGGAGTTAGGACTCTTGGAGCAGTCGGGATAGAATGCATTTCTTTTGCCTATGAGAAAGACATGAATTTTAAGAGGTAAGGGGTGGAATGATATGGACTGAATATTTATATTCCCAGAAATGTATATGTTGATGTCTAATTCCCTATGTGACAGTAATTGGATGTGAGGATTTTGAAAAGTATCAAAACTTTTTTGCTTACTTAAAACTTTTAAATTGTTTTCAGCTTTAAGATATAACTGTCTAAAAAAATTGTATATATCAATCACCTCACATAGTTACCATTTCCTTTTCTATTTTTTTCATGTGTGGGCGTGTGTGTGTGGCAAGAACTCTTAAAAACCTTAAAAATTTTTAAATATAACAGCAATGTTGTTAACTATGGTGAGTATGCTTATGCTATACCTTAGCTCTCCAGAAATAATTCATCTTGCATAACTGAAAATGTGTACTCTTTGACCAAAGTCTTCTCATTTCCCTCTCCGCCAAGTCTCTGATACCATCATTCTATTATCTGTTTTTATGAGTTTGATTATTTCATATTTCACACATAAGAGAGATGATGCATTATTTTTATTTCTGTGCTCGGTTTATTTTATTTAGCATAATGTCTTACAGGTTTATTTTGTTTTATTTTATTTTATTTTATTTATTTTTTTGAGACAGAGTCTCGCTCTGTCACCCAGGCTGGAGTGTAGTGGCATGATCTCAGCTCACTGCAACCTCCGCCTACCGGGTTCAAGTGATTCTCCTGTCTCAGCCTCCCGAGTAGCTGGGATTACAGGTGCACACCACCAAGCCCGGCTAATTTTTGTAGTTCTAGTAGAGACAGGGTTTCACCGTATTGGTCAGGCTGGTCTAGAACTCCTGACCTCAGGTGATCCACCCGTCTTGGCCTCGCAAGTGTTGGGATTTCAGGCTTGAGCCACTGTGCTGGGCCAACAGGATTATGTCATAGATACAGCCCTTTTTTTTTTTTTTTTTTTAACATTTCTTTTCTTTTTTTCCCCCAAGTTCTTGGTGTAATTTTAGAATTCACATCAACTTTGGATTCAGCTAATACATGCCATTACATCATTGACCAATGTTGTATACATACCACATTTAAAAAAATCAATTCGGAGGAGCCAAGATGGCCGAATAGGAACAGCTCCGGTCTACAGCTCCCAGCGTGAGCAACGCAGAAGATGGGTGATTTCTACATTTCCATCTGAGGTACCGTGTTCATCTCACTAGGGAGTGCCAGACAGTGGGGGCAGGTCAGTGGGTGAGTGCACCATGCGCCAGCCAAAGCAGGGGCGAAGCATTGCCTCACTCGGGAAGCACAAGGGGTCAGGGAGTTCCCTTTCCAGGGGTGACAGAGGGCACCTGGAAAATCGGGCCACTCCCAACCGAATACTGTGCTTTTCCGACGGGCTTAGGAAATGGTGCCACAGGAGAGTATAGCCCGCACCTGGCTCAGAGGGTCCTACCGCCCACGGAGTCTCGCTGATTGCTAGCACAGCAGTCTGAGATCAAACAGCAAGTCGGCAGTGAGGCTGGGGGAGGGGCGCCCACCATTGCCCAGGCTCGCTTAGGTAAACAAAGCAGCCTGGAAGCTTGAACTGGGTGGAGCCCACCACAGCTCAAGGAGGCCTGCCTGCCTCTGTAGGCTCCACCTCTGGGGGCAGGGCACAGACAAACAAAAAGACAGCAGTAACCTCTGCAGACTTAAATGTCCCTGTCTGACAACTTTGAGGAGAGCAGTGGTTCTCCCAGCACGCAGCTGGAGATCTGAGAACGGGCAGACTGCCTCCTCAAGTGAGTCCCTGACCCCTGACCCCCGAGCAGCCTAACTGGGAGGCACCCCCCAGCAGGGGCAGACTGACACCTCACACGGCCGGCCAGGTACTCCAACAGACCTGCAGCTGAGGGTCCTGTCTGTTAGAAGGAAAACTAACAGAAAGGACATCCACACCAAAAACCCATCTGTACATCACCATCATCAAAGACCAAAAGTAGATAAAACCACAAAGATGGGGAAAAAACAGAGCAGAAAAACTGGAAACTCTAAAAAGCAGAGTACCTCTCCTCCTCCAAAGGAACGCAGTTCCTCACCAGCAACGGAACAAAGCTGGACGGAGAATGACTTTGACGAAAGGAGAGAAGAAGGCTTCAGATGATCAAATTACTCCGAGCTACGGGAGGATATTCAAACCAAAGGCAAAGAAGTTGAAAACTTTGAAAAAAATTTAGAAGAATGTATAACTAGAATAACCAATACAGAGAAGTGCTTAAAGGAGCTGATGGAGCTGAAAACCAAGGCTCGAGAACTACGTGAAGAATGCAGAAGCCTCAGGAGCCGATGCAATCAAATGGAAGAAAGGTATCAGCCCTGGAAGATGAAATGAATGAAATGAAGTGAGAAGGGAAGTTTAGAGAAAAAAGAAAAAAATGAAACGAGCAAAGCCTCCAAGAAATGTGGGACTATGTGAAAAGACCAAATCTATGTCTGATTGGTGTACCTGAAAGTGACGGGGAGAATGGAAACAAGTTGGAAAACACTCTGCAGGATATTATCCAGGAGAACTTCCCCAATCTAGCAAGGCAGGCCAACATTCAGATTCAGGAAATACAGAGAATGCCACAAAGATACTCCTCGAGAAGAGCAACTCCAAGACACATAATTGTCAGATTCACCAAAGTTGAAATGAAGGAAAAAATGTTAAGGGCAGCCAGAGAGAAAGGTCGGGTTACCATCAAAGGGAAGCCCATCAGACTAACAGTGGATCTCTCGGCAGAAACCCTACAAGCCAGAAGAGAGTGGGGGCCAATATTCAACATTCTTAAAGAAAAGAATTTTCAACCCAGAATTTCATATCCAGCCAAACTATAGGATTCATAAGTGAAGGAGAAATAAAATACTTTACAGACAAGCAAATGCTGAGAGATTTTGTCACCACCAGGCCTGCCCTAAAAGAGCTCCTGAAGGAAGCACTAAACATGGAAAGGCACAACCGGTACCAGCCACTGCAAAATCATACCGAAATGTAAAGACCATCGAGATTAGGAAGAGACTGCATCAACTAATGAGCAAAATAACCAGCTAACATCATAATGACAGGATCAAATTCACACATAACAATATTAACTTTAAATGTAAATGGACTAAATGCTCCAATTAAAGGACACAGACTGGCAAATTGGATAAAGACTCAAGACCCATCAGTGTGCTGTATTCAGGAAACCCATCTCACGTGCAGAGACACACATAGGCTCAAAATAAAAGGCTGGAGGAAGATCTACCAAGCAAATGGAAAACAAAAAAAGGCAGGGGTTGCAATCCTAGTCTCTGATAAAACAGACTTTAAACCAACAAAGATCAAAAGAGACAAAGAAGGCCATTACATAATGGTAAAGGGAGTAATTCAACAAGAAGAATTAACTATCCTAAATATATATGCACCCAATACAGAAGCACCCAGATTCATAAAGCAAGTCCTGAGTGACCTACAAAGAGACTTAGACTCCCACACATTAATAATGGGAGACTTTAACACCCCACTGTCAACATTAGACAGATCAACGAGACAGAAAGTCAACAAGGATACTCAGGAATTGAACTCAGCTCTGCACCAAGCAGACCTAATAGACATCTACAGAACTCTCCACCCCAAATCAACAGAATATACATTTTTTTCAGCACCACACCACACCTATTCCAAAATTGACCACATACTTGGAAGTAAAGCTCTCCTCAATAAATGTAAAAGAACAGAAATTATAACAAACTATCTCTCAGATCACAGTGCAATCAACCTAGAACTCAGGATTAAGAATCTCACTCAAAACTGCTCAACTACGTGGAAACTGAACAACCTGCTCCTGAATGACTACTGGGTACATAACGAAATGAAGGCAGAAATAAAGATGTTCTTTGAAACCAACGAGAACCAAGACACAACATACCAGAATCTCTGGGATGCATTCAAAGCAGTGTGTAGAGGGAAATTTATAGCATTAAATGCCCACAAGAGAAAGCAGGAAAGATCCAAAATTGACACCCTAACATCACAATTAAAAGAACTAGAAAAGCAAGAGCAAACATATTCAAAAGCTAGCAGAAGGCAAGAAATAACTAAAATCAGAGCAGAACTAAAGAAATAGAGACACAAAAAACCCTTCAAAAAATAAATGAATCCAGGAGCTGGTTTTTTGAAAGGATCAACAAAATTGATAGACCGCTAGCAAGATTAATAAAGAAAAAAAGAGAGAAGAACCAAATAGATGCAATAAAAAATGATAAAGGGGATATCACCACCGATCCCACAGAAATACAAACTACCATCAGAGAATATTACAAACACCTCTACGCAAATAAACTAGAAAATCTAGAAGAAATGGATAAATTCCTCAACACATACACCCTCACAAGACTAAACCAGGAAGAAGTTGAATCTCTGAATAGACCAATAACAGGAGCTGAAATTGTGGCAATAATCAATAGCTTACCAATCAAAAAAAGTCCAGGACCAGATGGGTTCACAGCCAAATTCTACCACAGGTACAAGGAGGAGGTGGTACCATTCCTTCTGAAACTATTCCAATCAATAGAAAAAGAGGGAATCCTCCCTAACTCATTTTATGAGGCCAGCATCATCCTGATACCAAAGCCTGGCAGAGACACAACAAAAAAAGATAATTTTAGACCAATATCTTTGATGAACATTGATGCAAAAATCCTCAATAAAATACTGGCAAACAGAATCCAGTAGCACATCAAAAAGCTTATCCACCATGACCAAGTGGGCTTCATCCCTGGGATGCAAGGCTGGTTCAATATACGCAAATCAATAAATGTAATCCAGCATATAAACAGAACCAAAGACAAAAACCACATGATTATCTCAATAGATGCAGAAAAGGCCTTGGACAAAATTCAACAACGCTTAATGCTAAAAACTCTCAATAAATTAGGTATTGATGGGACGTATCTCAAAATAATAAGAGCTATCTATGACAAACCCACAGCCAATATCATACTGAATGGGCAAAAACTGGAAGCATTCCCTTTGAAAACTGGCACAAGACAGGGATGCCCTCTCTCACCACTTCTATTCAACATAGTGTTGGAAGTTCTGGCCAGGGCAATCAGGCAGGAGAAGGAAATCAAGGGTATTCAATTAGGAAAAGAGGAAGTCAAATTGTCCCTGTTTGCAGATGACATGATAGTATATCTAGAAAACCCCTTTGTCTCAGCCCAAAATCTCCTTAAGCTGATAAGCAATTTCAGCAAAGTCTCAGGATACAAAATCAATGTACAAAAATCATAAGCATTCTTATACATCAATAACAGACAAACAGAGAGCCAAATCATGAGTGAACTCCCATTCACAATTGCTTCAAAGAGAATAAAATACCTAGGAATCCAACTTACAAGGGATGTGAAGGACCTCTTCAAGGAGAACTACAAACCACTGCTCAAGGAAATAAAAGAGGATACAAACAAATGGAAAAACATTCCATGCTCATAGATATGATGAATCAATATCGTGAAAATGGCCATACTGCCCAAGGTAATTTACAGATTCAATGCCATCCCCATCAAGCTACCAATGACTTTCTTCACAGAATTGGAAAAAACTACTTTAAAGTTCATATGGAACCAAAAAAGAGCCCGCATCGCCAAGTCAATCCTAAGCAAAAGAACAAAGCTGGAGGCATCACACTACCTGACTTCAAACTATACTACAAGGCTACAGTAACCAAAACAGCATGGTACTGGTACCAAAACAGAGATATAGATCAATGGAACAGAACAGAGCCATCAGAAATAATGCCACATATCTACAACTATCTGATCTTTGACAAACCTGACAAAAACAAGAAATGGGGAAAGGATTCCCTATTTAATAAATGGTGCTGGGAAAACTGGCTAGCCATATGTAGAAAGGTGAAACTGGATCCCTTCCTTACACCTTATACAAAAATTAATTCAAGATGGATTAAAGACTTAAATGTTAGACGTAAAACCATAAAAACCCTAGAAGAAAACCTAGGCATTACCATTCAGGACATAGGCCTGGGCAAGGACTTCATGTCTAAAACACCAAAAGCAATGGCAACAAAAGCCAAAATTGACAAATGCGATCTAATTAAACTAAAGAGCTTCTGCACAGCAAAGGAAACTACCATCAGAGTGAACAGGCAACCTACAAAATGGGAGAAAATTTTTGCAACCTACTCATCTGACAAAGGGCTAATATCCAGAATCTACAATGAACTCAAACAAATTTACAAGAAAAAAACAAACAACCCCATCAAAAAGTGGGCGAAGGACATGAACAGACACTTCTCAAAAGAAGACATTTATGCAGCCAAAAAGCACATGAAAAAATGCTCACCATCACTGGCCATCAGAGAAATGCAAATCAAAACCACAATGAGATACCATCTCACACCAGTTAGAATGGCAATCATTAAAAAGTCAGGAAACAAGAGGTGCTGGAGATGATGTGGAGAAATAGGAACATTTTTACACTGTTGGTGGGACTGTAAACTAGTTCAACCCTTGTGGAAGTCAGTGTGGCGATTCCTCAGGGATCTAGAACTAGAAATTCCTTTTGACCCAGCCATCCCATTACTGGCTATATACCCAAAGGACTATAAATCATGCTGCTATAAACACACATGCACACGTATGTTTATTGTGGCATTATTCACAATAGCAAAGACTTGGAACCAAGCCAAATGTCCAACAATGATAGACTGGATTAAGAAAATGTGGCACATATACACCATGGAATACTATGCAGCCATAAAAAATGATGAGTTCATGTCCTTTGTAGGGACATGGATGAAATTGGAAATCATCATTCTCAGTAAACTATCGCAAGAACAAAAAACCAAACACCGCATATTCTCACTCATAGGTGGGAATTGAACAATGAGAACACATGGACCCAGGAAGGGGAACATCACACTTCGGGGATTGTTGTGGGGTGGGGAGAGGGGGGAGGGATAGCATTGGGAGATATACCTAATGCTAGATGACGAGTTAATGGGTGCAGCGCACCAGCATGGCACATGTATACATATGTAACTTACCTGCACATTGCGCACATGTACCATAAAACCTAAAGTATAATAATAATAATAAAAAAAAAAAAAATCGATTCATCCATTGATGGACGGTTAGATTGTTTACATATCTCAGCTCTTGTGAATAAAGCTGCAATGAATGTGAGAGTGTTAATGTCTCTTCCAGATCCTGGTTTCAATCATTTTGGATATGTACACAGAAGTGAGATTGCTAGATCATATGGTAGGTAGTTGTATTTTTCAATTTTTAAGGAGCCTCCATACTGTTTTCCATAACAGCTGCTCCAACTTTGCCAACAGCAGCATAGAAAAGTTCCCTTCTCTCCACACCTTGACCATCACTTTTCATATTTTGTTTCTTGATAGTAGCCATTCTAACAGGCATGAGGTAATATCTCATTGTGGTTTTGATTTGCAGTTTTCTGATAACCAGTGATGTTGAACTCCTTTTTTATACTTATTGGCCATTTGTATGTCTTCTTTCAAGAAATGTCT
This sequence comes from Pongo pygmaeus, assembly GCF_028885625.2. Taxonomy (NCBI): domain Eukaryota; kingdom Metazoa; phylum Chordata; class Mammalia; order Primates; family Hominidae; genus Pongo; species Pongo pygmaeus. The sequence continues at coordinate 90,965,696 of NC_072396.2, read as the reverse complement.
GTTCAGGTCATTTATCCATTTTTAATAGGGTTTTTTTTGGTATTGTTTATGAGTTCCTTATATATTTTGGATATTATTCCCTTATCAAATATATGGTTCGCACATATTTTATTCCATTTTATAGGTTGTCTTTTCACTTTCTTGATTGTTTCCTTTGCTGTACCGAAGGTTTTTATTTTGATGTAGTATCACTGGTCTATTTTTTTTTTTTTTTTGCTTTTGTTGCCTCTGCATTTGATGTTATGTTCAATTATTGTCAAGATCCATGTCAAGAATCTTTCTTCCTATGTTTTCCTCTAGTAGTTTTATGGTTTCACCTCTTAAGTGTAAGTCTTTAATTCATGCAAAGATGTCATCAAAATACAAAAATCAGTGGTTTCTATGCAATAGTAATGAACTGTCTGAAAAAATTAACAAAACAATACCATTTAAAATAGCAAAAAATATACTTAGGAATAAACTTAAAGAAGTGAAAGGTTTTACACTGAAAATCATAAAACAATTACGTAAAAAATTAAAGAAACCACAAGTAAATGCAAAAATGCTTCATGTTTATTGATTTGAAGAACTAATATTGTTAAAATGTCCATACCACTCAAAGGTATCACAGATTTACTTTAATCCCTATCAAAGTCCCAGTGGTATTCTTTTTAGATATACAAAAAATAATCTTAAAATTCACATGGAATCAGAAAGGGCCCCAAATAGCCAAAGTAATCTTGAACAAGAATACAGCAAGAGGCATCACACTTGCTAATTTTGAAACATATTAAAAATGTACATTTGTCAAACCAGTTTAGTACTGCTACAACAACAGACATAGACACATGGAACAGAATAGAGATCTCAGAAAAAAACCTACACATTCACAGTCAGCTGATCTTTGACAAAGGTGAATGAATAGACAATGAAGAAAGAATAGTCTCTTTAATAAATGGTCTTGGAAAAATTGGATATCTTCATGCAAGATTATGAAATTGGACCCTTATCTTATACCACATACAAAATTTAAGTTAAAAATATAGCATGATTCGGATGTTTTGTGGTTGGAAGTAATAATAAATACGCGTTTCAAAACGCCTCTGCAGCTTTGGCACCATAACATTTTTTTGAAGTAAAATAAAATGCATGGTCATTGTAAAAAATCAAAGAATATGAACATGCTGGTTGCTACAGATACTGTCACAAGTGCCAAGAAGCTGAATTGGCAAGTTAGTAATGGGTGTGCCAGCAGATAGGAGGGGATGCAGAAAACTAGCAAGAAATGATGCTCGTGTCTGTTTGGCCTACTGTCAACTTTCCAGACAGCAAGAAAGTGGGTGGAAGGTAAAATGAGCTGTCCTTTAATATTTAGTATTGTAGATCCACGGGTTTTGAGATAATACTTTGTAGAGCTATGTTTGATATCTTTTAATATACGACATCCCTTTTGAAGAAGAAAGCATGGCTTTCATCACATAAAGGCATCAACTTCCAAAAAAAAAAAAAAGAAAAAACAAACAAAAAGTGAAACCTCTGATCCAGTAATGGATCATTTATCTGGAAACTGATTCAGAAAGTTTGGAGTTATCTCTAGAATTATGAATTACACAAAGATAAGGCAAAATTAATGAGATATACAACCCCTAACACTAAGATATTTCGAGTGAAGCACAGCTTTTGATAGTGGACTCACATAGAAACAGTGGTTCATGTCTGAAGCCACTTATTTTAAAGAATCTTCACAATTTTTTTTTTCTTTTTTTGAGACGCAGTGTCTGTTGCTCAGGCTGGAATGCAGTGGCGTGATCTGGGCTCACTGCAACCTCTGCCTCCTGGATTCAAGAGATTCCCCCGCCTCAGCTTCCTGAGTAGCTGGGATTACAGGTGTGCGCCAGCACACCCAACTAATTTTTGTATTTTCAGTAGAGACGGGTTCCACCATGTTAGCCAGGCTGGTCTCCAACTCCCGACCTCAGGTGGTCCGCCCACCTCGAGCTCCCAAAGGGCTGGGATTACAGGTGTGAGCCACCCAGCTGGTTGAGATAAATTTTTGTAAAAGATATAGGTATAGGGCTGCCTAGTTTTCAGAAAACCATCAGGTTACAGAACACCCGGAATAAAAATAAGTATTTATTTGTTAGTTGTCCTGAAAAAAAATATTTTTCTTTAATACTAAGAGCATTTAATTATCTACAGGTGAAGAATTTACAAAATTTTGGTATAAAAATGTGGATTATACAGACGAAGTGGAAAAAAGAAACGTATCTAATTTTTGACAAGGTTTTAATTTTCTTCAGGAATCTGGACTTAAAAATTGGCCCTTATTCAGAGAAGAAAAAACTGTTTCAGAGAACTAATGACAATTTAAGAATGATAAAGAACACTTGGCTGGATAACTGAAAAAATATTCTAACATTTTTCCTAGCAAATAGCATGCACCTTTTTGTTCCTCTGTTTGTTTTTGAGCACACAGTTACAAATGCAAAACACAAAATATTTCTTGCTGATACTCAGAATTTGTTTGACTTCATAACTTCAATTTCATATTTCTTCCTATTTTGAGCTCTAGAAAAGAATTTATAGAACAACTGTAAATTATAAAATTTAAAACGTATTTTAACAGGATAGGTTAAGGTGAAATAATTTGATGGGTGATATCATGTAGTACTCAACATTAACCTGATATTTTGAAAAGGAGGGAGAAAGTTTTCATAGCATCCATATGTCTTTATTTGAGGTTTATGCTCTACTTCATAACAGGTTCTCTGTTACCTTTTTATTATTTTAGAGCAAATTTGCAGATTAAATTTCAATGTAACAATTGTGCATCTGTTCCAAAGAACATATGTATAATAAAATAATTGTAGACAGGTTCTTTAATGTGTTAGTGACTTCAATTTTATTTGCTTTAATTCCATTGGCTTCCAATGGCCATGGAAGTACACTTTGGAAATATTGTTGAGGACTACAATCAGACATTATTTTTGACAATATGAATTACATAATTTAAACAGAAGCCATTCTTCTTGATAAAATGTCATTGAAGTTAATATACATTACATATTAAAAGGGGAAAATTAATGTATTCATATTTTTTGCTCCAAATTTGCAACTCTGAAGTAAGCAAATTTAACTATTTGGTGTACAACCTTTTTTGTGTTTTTCTAAATATAAATGTGCCTATTTTTCCCAAACATAGATTATAAAAGAAATATTATTGGTCACTTCCTTTTGCCTACAAATATGCTAATATTTCTCTATCAATACATATTTTTCACTCCAACAAAATAAATAGTTGTAGAATTTTACTTAATATGAACATTGAGTAGCATATTTATCCATACCCCTGTTGATGGATATTTGGTTTGTTTCAAATACTTCTCCTATAAGTATTGCTGCAATTAATTTTCTGATGCATTTTGTAAAAAATAGAAAATATGAGAAATATGTGAAAAGATAAGATAAAAATGAGGGCAGTATGAAAAGAAAATAAAAAGTTTAGAAGCAAAACTAAATATTAATTATCATATTTCACAGATTCTAAACTTCCAATCATTTTCAGATTTACTATTATCTTATGTACCATCCAGAAAGAAAGTGCTGGGAATTAACTCTGGCATAATTATCCCTTATCAAAATAGAATTTGAAAAATATGTACCTTCAATTACAGAATAAACATATATGTAGTACATAAGATATCTCTTGTATTGTTTGTATTAAAGTGAAATAGCATAATTTATCTACTCTTTTTATTTACCTTGTAGATATAGGCCTTGGAGTGATTAATGTTTCAAGATATTCTAAATAAAAAATATGCTTCTGCCTGAGACAGAATGTTAAAATTTAAGTGCAAATACATAATTTTTATGCTGAACTGCTTTAATTTTAATCTTTAAATTACAAAGCAAAACATAATTACAATGAGGGCCTTTTGTAAGCAATAATAAAACTGTTAAAAAGAAAGGACTATTAGAGGAAACCACTTTCTGAGAACAATGCTAAGCAATTTTATGTTATTGTTATACATGCACATACATTGTATTATCTTTTTCAACTTCTTTGCTATCTATGTTTATATCTTCTTACACAGGGACATCTCACATTCAGGTGATTAGTATATGTATATATAATATACATATCATTTATCAGGCTATAATAGTTACAGTAATTAAGAACATGGATGTGCAATTAGACCAATAAAATGGAATAGAAACCTTAGATATTTTAAAAATATTTATTTATGATATGCATGACCCTGAAGTTCAATGAAAAAAAAATAAAATCTCCAATTAATATTATTGAGTCACTTGGATATTAATATGCAAATAATGGATCCTGATTTCTATATGACATTATGCACAAAGTGATTATAGATTGCACTGTGAGGAATAAAAGGAAGAATATCCAGGAGAAAACATTTATACCTTTATGAATTTAGAATGTGAAAATATTTTAAAAATGGATCACAAAAAGCACTAAATGTAAAGAAAAATATATGCATCTACATGTTGAAACTAGACTTCATTAAAATTAAAGATATATGTTTGCCATTAGGCATTAAGAGAGTATAAAAACAAGTTCTAGTGTGGGAAATGATATTTTCAAGAAATATATCTGTAAAAGGACTCATTCATAATATATAAAGAACTTCCGTAAATCCATTAGTAAAAGATAGACAACTCAGTGATAAATGAGTAAAACTCTGGAATAGTTAATTCTCAAAAGAGGATGTTTACATGGCTAATGAATGTATGTAAAGATGCTTAACATTATTAGTCGTAATAGTTGGAGCAGATCAAGTATATTGTATAATTTATTTGCAAAAGTTTTCAATAGAGAAAAAACTAATCTATACCGTTAGTAAAACCGGAAAGGTTCCCTTGTTCCCCTCGCAGGGTGTGCGATGCGGGGGTGGCTCCCTTCTACAGTGCTCCCACTGCTCAAACCTCTAGGGGAGCATACAGAGGGGCAAGTTGTAGGGCTTCGACCCCAAGGCAACGTGGGTGTGTGTTACAGGGTGCTCTGTTAGTTGCTATCTATAGGCGATTTGTGTTAATCAGCTCAATTGGACCCGTTTCTTTATCAAAAGGACAGAGGGATTTCTGTAGCTCTCCACCCAATGAGGGAGCCAGAAGGGAGATGGTTTTCCCCTGGAGTCTGGCCGCTCTTCTCCAACTGCCCCAACCAAACTCCACATCCTCCCGCCAGTCGTGCCAGTGCCTGTCAGTGTGGTCTTCGTGTGGTCTTCTGCCAGCGTGCTCCTCTCCAAGTCCACAGAACGACCAGACTCTTGTGTCTTATTCTGCCGACGTGCTCTTTGGCCAATGTGCATCTCTCAACGTCTGGCTGCCTGTGTGTCTGCCCGCTAGGGTCTTGGGTTTTTATAGGCCCAGGATGGAGGCATGGCAGGCCACGGTGGTCTTGGGAAATGCAACATTTGGACAGGAAATGCTTGTCCTTACCTAGGTCTAAGGGGGTGGAGCCCTATCCAGGGACCCGCCTTTCTCTACCCAGCTCTTCCCTTCCCGCTTCTGTATCATTTAAAGGGACCATGCTCTTCCCTTCCCAGCACTCCCATTTCATTAGCAGTCCAGAAAATTGTTAGCTTTGGAAGCATTAAGGTGGACTTGAGTGCTGTAAATGTTTACTTTATTGACCCAGGTTCTGGTTATCTTTGGATGTTTACTTTATTAAAAAATATTGAGATGTATACTTACTATTTGTGGGGTTTTTTTGTATACAGAAATTAATGAATAATTTTAGATCACTACAAAAACAAGAAGACACGATGATTCGTTAGTGCTTACTATGAACCAGGCATTATTCCAAGTGATTTACATAAATTGACTCATTTAATGCTACCAACCTTATGAGGTAAGCTATTTTCCTCAATTTAGCTGAGTGAAATGAGGTTTATAGTAGTTAAGCAACTTACCTAAGGTTATGCAGCTAATGACTTGTGAAGTCAAAATTGAAATTCCTGTAGCCTAACTACAAAGCCTAAGTTCTTAACCACCATACTATAACTCAGAATGTAATTGTACCTTTTTATGTTAATTTTTCAATTTAAAATTTTGCCTAGTCAACAATTGCATTTAAATTAATATATCTAAATAGAAGCTTTTTGCTTTTGATTGTTTTGTTTTGTTGTAATGCAGTTTCTAAGAACAGGTTATCAATCTTACTTTTAGATTCATAACTAGAGAAATCTTCTATCATGGAATTGAAGTAGATAAATGAAACAACTTGTATCTACTTTTACTCTTAGAAGCAAAATGTTCAGAAAGGTGTTTTCTGACTTTATTATAACTGGTTTTCACTTTGTCTACTTTTTTTCTTTATTTTAAAATTTTTAATGTTTAAGTTTTGTGAGTACATAGTAGATGTATATATTTATGGGGTATATGAAATATTTTGATACAGGCATGCAATGCATAACAATCACATGGGAGTAAATATGGTATCAGTCACCTCAAGTATTTATCTTTTCTGTGTTTTACAAACAATCCCATGATACTCCTTTAGTTATTTTAAAATGCACAATAAATTATTGTTGACAAGTCATTACCAGCCTCTAGTACCCATCATTTTGCTCTCTATCTACATGGGTTCAATTGTTTTAATTTTAGCTCCTACAACAAATAAGTAAGGATATGCCAAGTTTGTCTTTCTGTGCCTGGCTTATTTCACATAACATAAAGACCTCCAGTTCCATTCATGTTGTTGCAAATGACATGATCTAATTCTTTTTTAATGGCTGAATAGCACTCCTTTGTGTATATGTTCCACATTTTCTTTATCCATTCATCTGTTGATGGACTCAGGTTGATTGGAAGTCTTGGCTACTGTAAACAGTGCTGTAAAAAATGTGGGAGTGCAGATATTTCTTTGATATACTGAATTCATTTATTTTGGGTATATACCAAGCAGTGAGATTGCTGGATCACATCGTAGCTCTATTTTTAGTTTGTTGAGGAATCTCCAAATTGTTCTCCATATTGGTTGTACTAATAATTTACATTCCCCAGAGTTTACAAGCATTCCATTTTCTCCACATCCTTGTCAGCATTTGTTATTGCCTGTCTTTTACATACAAGCCATTTTAGCTGGAGTGAGATGATATCTCATTGTAGTTTTGACTTGCATTTCTCTTATGATCAATAATGCTGAGCAGCTTTACATGCCTGTTTGCCATTTGTATGTCTTCTGTTGAGAAATGTTTATTCAGATATTTTTACCACTTTTAAAACAGATTGTTATAATTATTCCTAGAGTTTTGTTAGCTCCTTATATTTTTTGGTTTTTAATTCCTTGCCAGGAAGATAGTTTGAAGATATTTTCTCCCATTCTGTGGGTTGTCTCTACGCTTTGTTCACTTTGTCCTTTGCTGTGCTTTTGAACTTAATGTGCTTCCATTTGTATATTTTTGCTTTGGTTGCCTGTGCTTGTGGGTGTTTTTTTCAAGAAATCATTGTTCAATTTAATCTCTTAAAGAGTTTCCCAATTTTTTTTCAGTGGTTTCGTAGTTTGAGGTCTTAGATTTAAGTCTTTAATTCATTTTGATTTAATATTTGTATATGGTGAGATACAGGAATTTAGTGTCATTTTTCTGCCTATGAATATTCAGTTTTCCACCTATGAATATTCAGTTTTCCCAGCACAATGTTTTGAAGAGACTATCCTTTCCCCAGTGTACATTCTTGGCATTTTTGTTAAAAATGAATTGAAAGTAGATGTATAGCTTTATTACTGGGTTCTCTGTTCTGTTCCATTGATTCATGTGTCTGTTTTTATGCCACCACCATGCTGTTTTGCTTACTATAGCTCTGCATTATAATTTGAAGTCAGGTAATGTGATTCCTCCAGTTTTATTCTTTTTGCTCAGAATAGCTTCAGCTACTCTGGGTCTTTTATGATTCCATATTAATTTTACAATAGTTTCTGTGAAGAATGTCATGGTAATTTGGTAAAAATTGCATTGAATCTGTAGAATGTTTTGGGTAGTACAGACATTTTGACAATATTGATTCTTCCAATCCATGAATGTAGAATACCTTTCCCTTTTTTATGGTATTCTCTTCAATTTTTTTTGAAAGTGCTTTATAATATTCATTGTAGAGATCTTTCACTTCTTTGGTAAGTTAATGCCCAGGTATTTTATTTTATTTGTAGCTATTTTAAATGGAATTACTTTCTTGATTTCTTTTTCAGATTGTTTGCTTTTGGCATATAGAAATGCTCCTGATTTTTGCATGTTAATTTTGTATCCAGCAACATTATGGAATTTGTTCATCACTTCATATATATATATATATATACACTTTTTTTTTTTGCTGAAGTCTTTAGGTTTTTCCAAATACAAGATCATATTGTCTGCAAACAAGGATAACTTGCTTATTCCTTTCCAATTTGTATGCTCTTTCTTTCTCTTGTCTGATTACTGTAGCTATAACTTCCAATACTATGTTGAATAATAGTGGTGAAAGTGGACATCCTTGTCACATTCCAGTTCTTAGAGGAAAGGCTTTCAGTATTTTACCAGCTGTGGTTCTGTCATACATGGGTTTTATTGTGTGAAGTAATGGACCTTCTATACCCAGATTTTTGTGGATTTTTATCGTGAAAGTACGTTGAATGTTATCTAGTGGTTTTTCAGCATCAATTGAAGTGATCATATAGTTTTTTTCCTTCATTCTGCTGATATGAATTATCACATAGACTGTTTTGCATATGCTGAACAATGCTTGCCTCCCAGGGATAAATCCCACTTATCATGAATAATCATGAAGATCATGAAAAAATGATCTTTTCAGTAGGTTGTTCAATTTAATTGGCTAGTATTTTGGTAACCATTCTGCATCAATGTTCAACAGGGATATTGACAGGTAGGTTTTTTATGTGTCTGTCTGATTTTGGTGTCAGGGTAGTATTTGCTTCATAGAATGAGTTTAGAAGTGTTCCCTCCTTTGTTATTATTTTACTAGCTTGGGTGCAAGTGATATAACCTCTTCTTTAAATGTTTTGGTATAATTCAGCAGTGAAAACATTGGGTTCCAGGATTTTCTTTGCTGCAAGAGGTTTCTATTTTATTTTATTTTTTCTGTGGCTTCAATCTCATTACGTATTTTTGATCTATTAAGATTCTGAGTTTATCCATGGTTCAAATTTGGTAGGCTGTATGTATCTAGAAATTTATCAATTTTTTTTTAGTTTTGGCTATTCACTGGCATATAGCTGCTCATAGTAGCCCCTAATAATCATTTGAATGTCTGCAGTATCAGATGTAATGTCTAATGTCTAATTTTTTATCTCTGAATTTATTTATGTCTTCTTTTTTTTTTTAACTTAGTCTGGCTAAAGGTTTGTTTATTTTGTTTATTTTATCAAAAAACTTACTTTTTATTTTGTTGGTCTTTGTATTTTTTTCTTTATTTCAATTTCATTTGTTTCTACTTATTTTCCTAATAATGTTGGGTTTGGATTGTTCTTCTTTTCTAATTCTTTAAGATACATGATTAGATTGTTTATTTGTAGTTTTAAAATTTTTCATGTAGGCACTTATAGTGATAACCTTTCCTTTTAATACCCTCTAGTGTATCCCACAGGTTTTGGTATGTTGTGTTTCTGTTTTCATTGGCTTGAAGACATTTTTAAATTTTCTTCCTAATTTCTTTATTGATGCACTGGTTATTCAGCAGCATATTTTATAATTTCCATGTGTTCACAAAATTTCCAAAATTATTCTTCTTATTGATCTATAGTTTTATTCAATTTTCTTCAGAGAAGATGCTTAATATGGTTTCATTATTTCTGAATTTTTAAGACTTGTTTTATGGATAATACATGGTCTATTCTTGAGAATGATCCATGTGCTTTAAAGAAGACTATGTATTTTGCAGTTGTTGGATGAAATGGTCTGTAAATATTTATTAGGTCCATTTGGTCTATAATGCAAATTAAGTCTAATTTTTGTTTTTCCTGCCTGGATGATCTGTACAACATGAAAAGTAGGGTGCTGAAATCCCCGGCTATTACTGTACTGGAGTCTATCTCTTTACCTCTAATAATGTTCACGTTATGTATCTGGGTGCCCCAGTGTTATGTGAATATAGATTTAAAAGTATTATCCTCTTGCTGATTTGATCTCTTTATCATTATATAATGACCTCCTTTATCATTTTTATTGTTTTTGCCTTAAAATATATTTTGTCTGATGTAAGTATAGCTACTTCTATTTTTTTCTGGTTTTCATTTGCCTGGAATATGTTTTTCTACTTTTTTTTATTTTTAGTCTATGTGTGTCCCTATAGGTGAAGTATGTTTCTTGTAGGCAACAAAGTGTGAGTCTTATTTCATTATCCAGTAAGCCACTCTATACTACTTGATTAGAGTGTTTGGTCCATTTATATTCTTTGTTATGATTGATATGTAATAGCATGCTTCTGCCATTTTATGTGTTGTTTTCTGATTGTTTTGTGATCTTTCCTTCCTCTTTTCCTTCCTTCCTGTCTTTCTTTAAGTGAAGGTGATTTTCTATGATGGTGTGGAACATAGTTTGGCTCTGTGTCTCCACACAAGCCTCACCTTGAATTGTAATCCCCATAATCACCATGTGTCAAGGTTGTGAAGTGGTGGAGGTAATTGAATCATGGGGGAGGTTCTCCCATGCTGTTCTCATGATAATGAGTGAATCTCATGAGATCTGATGGTTTTATAAGCATCTGACATTTCTCCTGCTTGTACTTATTCTCTCTCCTGCTGCCCCGTGAAGAGGTGCCTTCTAACATAACTGTTAGTTTCCTGAGGCCTCCCCAGCCATGTGGCACTCTGAGTCAATTAAAACTAATACAGTGTTTTAATTTCTTGCATTTTCCTTTTTGTATACTTGTTGTATGTTTTTTGATGTGAGGTTTCCACGAAGCTTGCAAATGTTATATTATAACATATTATTTTAAACTGGTGATAACTTAAATCATATTGCATAAAAAGCAAGGAGAAAACTAATAAATAATGTACAATTTAACTTCATGCCCCTGTTTCCCGTTTCTTATCTTTTTATATTATAACCCATTATTTTAAACTGATGACAACTTAAATCATATTGCATAAAAAGCAAGAAGAAAACTAATCAATAATGTACAATTTAAATTCATACCCTGTTTCTTATCTTTTTGTTGTTTCTATTTTTTTTTTTTTTTTTTTTTGAGACAGAGTTTTGCTCTTGTTGCCCAGGCTTGAGTGCAATGGCGCGATCTCTGGCTCACCGCAACCTCTGCCTCCTGGGTTCAAGCAATTCTCCTGCTTCAGCCTCCCAAGCAGCTGGGATTACAGGCATGTGCCACCACACCTGGCTAATTTTTATTTTTAGTAGAGACAGGGTTTCTCCATGTTGGTCAGGGTGGTCTTGAACTCCCAACCTCAGGTGATCTGCCCACCTCGGCCTCCCAAAGTGCTGGGATTACAGGCGTGAGCCACCGTGCCTGGCTTGTTGTTTATATTTATATCTTAGTGTACTGTCTATGTTCTGACAATTTGTTGTAGTTATCATTTTTATTGGTTTATATTTTAGTCTTTCTACTCAAGATATGAGTAGTTTACACACCACAATTGCAGTGTTATAGTAATTAGCATTTTTGTTTTGTTTTGTTTTATTTGTTTGATTGTTTTTGAGATGGAGGTTTGCACTTGTCGCTCAGGCTGGAGTGCGATGGTGCAATCTCAGCTCACTGCAACTTCCACCTCCCAGGTTCAAGCAATTCTCCTGCCTCAGCCTCCTGAGTAGCTGAGATTATCAGAACCCACTACCATGCCCAGTTAACTTTTGTATTTTTAGTAGAAATGAGGTTTCACCATGTTGGCCAGACTGGTCTCAAACTCCTGACCTCAGATCATCTGCCCACTTGGGCGTCTCAAAGAGCTGGGATTACAGGCGTGAGCCACCAAGCCCGGCCATCAGTGTTTTATTTTTTTAAAGTATTCATTCTTACCTGTGAGTTTTGTACCTTCAAATAATTTCTTATTGCTCACTATTGATTTTTTATTTTTAATTGAAGAACTTTTTTTTAGCATTTCTTATAGGACAGATCTGGTGTTGATAAAATTCCTCTGCTTTTGTTTTTCTGGGAAAGTCTTTATTTCTCCTTATGCTTGAAGGAACTTAACTGGATATAATATGCTAGGTTAATTTCTTTATTTTCTTCAGGACTTTAAAAATGTCATTTTTCTCATGGCATGTAAGATTTTTACTGGTGTGAGATGGTATCTCATTGTGGTTTTGATTTGCATTTCTCTAATGACCAGTGATGATGAGCTTTTTTTATGTTTGCTGGTTGCATAAATGTCTTCTTTTGAAAAGTGTCTGTTCATACCTTTTGCTCACTTTTTGATGTTTTTTTTCTTATAAGTTTGTTTAAGTTGCTTGTAGATTCTGGATATTAGCATTTTGTCAGGTGGATATAATGCAAAAATTTTCTTCCATTCTGTAGGTTACCTGTTCACTCTGATGGTAGTTTCATTTGCTGTGCAGAAGCTCTTTAGATTAATTAGATGCCATTTGTCAATTTTGGGTTTTGTTCCTATTGCTTTTGGTGTTTTAGTCATGAAGTCTTTACCCGTGCCTATGTCCTGAATGGCATTGCCTAGGTTTTCTTCTAGGGTTTTTATGGTTTTAGGTTTTACGTTAAGTCTTTAATCCATCTTGACTTAATTTTTGTATAAGGTGTAAGGAAGGGGTCCAGTTTCAGTTTTCTTCATATGGCTAGCCAGTTTTCCTGACACCATTTATTAAATAGGGAATCCTTTCCCAACTTCTTGTTTTTGTCAGGTTTGTCAAAGATCAGATGGTTGTAGATGAGTGATGTTATTTCTGAGGCTTCTGTTCCGTTCCATTGGCCTATATATCTGTTTTGGTACCAGTGCCATGATGTTTTGGTTACTCTAACCTTGTAGTACAGTTTGAAGTTGGGTAGCATGATGCCTCCAGCTTTGTTCTTTTTCCTTAGGATTGTCTTGGCTATGTGGACTCTTTTTTGGTTCCATATGAAATTTAAAGTTTTATTTTCATTCTGTGAAGTAAGTAAAGGGAAGCTTCATGGGAGTAGCATTGAGTCTATAAATTGCTTTGGGCAGCATGGCCATTTTCACAATATTGATTCTTCCTATCCATGAGCATGGAATGTTTTTCCATTCGTTTGTGTCTTCTCTTATTTCCTTAAGCAGTAGTTTGTGGTTCTCCTTGAAGAGGTCTTTCACATCCCTTATAAGTTGTATTCCTAGGTATTTTATTCTCTTTGTAGCAATTGTGAATGGGAGTTCACTCATGATTTGGCTCGCTATTTCTTTATTATTGGCGTATAGGAATGCTTGTGATTTTTGCACATTGATTTTGTATCCTGAGCCTTTGCTGAAGTTGCTTATCAGCTTAAGGAGTTTTTGGGCTGAGATGATGGGGTTTTCTAAATATACAATTATGTCATCTGCAAACAGAGACAATTTGACTTCCTCTCTTCCTATTTGAATGTCCTTTATTTCTTTCTCTTGCTTGATTGCCCTGGTCAGAACTTCCAATACCATGTTGAATAGAAGTGGTGACAGAGGGCATCCTTGTCTTCTGCTGGTTTTGAAAGGGAAGGGAATGCTTCCAGCTTTTTCCCATTCAGTATGATATTGGCTGGGGGTTTGTCATAAATAGTTCTTACTATTTTGAGATACATTTCATCAATACCTCTTTTATTGAGTGTTTTTAGCATAAAGGGGTGTTGAATTTTACCGAAGGCCTTTTCTGTATCTATTGAGATAATCAAGTGGTTTTTGTCTTTGTTTCTGTTTATGCGATGAATTACATTTATTGATTTGTGTATGTTGAAACAGCCTTGCATCCCAGGGATGAATCCGACTTGATTGTGGTGGATAAGTTTTTTAATGTGCTGCTAGATTCGGTTTGCCAGTATTTTGTCGAGGATTTTTGCATTGATTTTCATCAGAAATATTGGCCTGAAATTTTCTTTTTTTTTGTTGTGTCTCTGCCATGTTTTGGTATCAGGATGATGCTGGCCTCATAAAATAAGTTAGGGAGGAGTCCCTCTTTTTCTATTGTTTGGAAGTGTTTTAGAAGGAATGGTATCAGCTCCTCTTTGTACCTCTGGTAGAATTTGGCTGTGAATCTCTCTGGTCCTGGGTTTTTTTCATTGGTAGGCTATTAATTACTGTCTCAATTTCAGATCTTGTTGTTGGTCTATTGAGGAATTTGACTTCTTGCTGATTTAGCCTTGCGAGAGTGAATGTGCCCAGGAATTTATCCATTTCTTCTAGATTTTCTAATTTATTTGCATAGAGGTGTTTATAGTATTCTCTGATGGTAGTTTGTATTTCTGTGGGATCAGTGGTGATACCCCATTTATCATATTTTATTGTGTCTATTTGATTCTTCTCTATTTTCCTCTTTATTAGTCTGGCTAGCAGTCTACCTGTATTGTTGATCTTTTTAAAAAAACAGATCCTGTATTCATTGATTTTTTGAAGGGATTTTCGTGTCTCTATCTTCTTCAGTTCTGCTCTGATCTTAGTTGTTTCTTTTATTCTGCTAGCTTTTGAAGTTGTTTGCTCTTGCTTCTATTGTTCTTTCAATTGTGATGTTAGGGTGTCAGTTTTAGATCTCTTCTGCTTTCTCATGTGGGCATTTAGTGCTGTAAATTTCCCTCTTAACACTGCTTTAGCTGTGTCTCAGAGATTCTGGTACATTGCCTCTTTGTTCTCATTGGTTTCAAAGAGCTTATTTATTTCTACCTTAATTTTGTTATTTACCCAGTAGTCATTTTGGAGCAAGTCGTTCAGTTTCCATGTAGTCATACATTTTTGAGTGAGTTTCTCAATCCTGAATTCTACTTTGATTGCACTAATTTTCTCTCTTGTTGATCTGTCTAATATTGACAGTGGGGTGTTAAAGTCTCCCACTATTATTGTGTGGGAGTCTAAGTCTCTTTGTAGGTCTCTAAGAACTTGCTTTATGAATCCGGGTGCTCCTGTATTGGGTGCATACATTTTTAGGATAGTTAGCTCTTCTCTTTGCATTGATACCTTTACTATTATATAACGCCCTTCTTTGTCTTTTATTGATCTTTGTTGGTTTAAAATCTGTTTTATCTGTGGCAATAATCAATAGCTTACCAACCAAAAAGAGTCCAGGACCAGATGGATTCACAGCCGAATTCTACCAGATGTACAAGCAGGAACTGGTACCATTCCTTCTGAAACTATTCCAATCAATAGAAAAAGAGGGAATCCTCCCTAACTCATTTTATGAGGCCAGCATCATCCTGATACCAAAGCCGGGCAGAGACACAACCAAAAAAGAGAATTTTAGACCAATATCCTTGATGAACATCAATGCAAAAATCCTCAATAAAACACTGGTAAACCAAATCCAGCAGCACATCAAAAAGCTTATCCACCATGATCAAGTGGGCTTCATCCCTGGGATGCAAGCCTGGTTCAATATACACAAATCAATAAATGTAATCCAGCATATAAACAGAACCAAAGACAAAAACCACATGATTACCTCAATAGATGCAGAAAAGGCCTTTGACAAAATTCAACAACCCTTCATGCTAAAAACTCTCAATAAATTAGGTATTGATGGGATGTATCTCAAAATAATAAGAGCTATCTATGACAAACCCACAGCCAATATCATACTGAATGGGCAAAAACTGGAAGCATTCCCTTTGAAAACTGGCACAAGACAGGGATGCCCTCTCTCACCACTCCTATTCAACATAGTGTTGGAAGTTCTGGCCAGGACAATTAGGCAGGAGAAGGAAATAAAGGGTATTCAATTAGGAAAAGAGGAAGTCAAATTGTCCCTGTTTGCAGATGACATGATTGTATATCTAGAAAATCCCATTGTCTCAGCCCAAAATCTCCTTAAGCTGATAAGCAACTTCAGCAAAGTCTCAGGATACAAAATCAATGTACAAAAATCACAAGCATTCTTATACACCAATAACAGACAAACAGAGAGCCAAATCATGAGTGAACTCCCATTTGCAATTGCTTCAAAAAGAGTAAAATGCTTAGGAATCCAACTTACAAGGGATGTGAAGGACCTCTTCAAGGAGAACTACAAACCACTGCTCAAGGAAATAAAAGAGGATACAAAGAAATGGAAGAATATTCCATGCTCATGGATATGAGGAATCAATATTGTGAAAATGGCCATCCTTCCCAAGGTAATTTATAGATTCAATGCCATCCCCATCAAGCTACCAATGACTTTCTTCACAGAATTGGAAAAAACTACTTTAAAGTTCATATGGAACCAAAAAGGAGCCTGCATCACCAAGTCAATCCTAAGCCAAAAGAAAAAAGCTGGAGGCATCACGCTACCTGACTTCAAACTACACTACAAGGCTACAGTAACCAAAACAGCATGGTACTGGTACCAAAACGGAGATATAGATCAATGGAACAGAACAGAGCCCTCAGAAATAACGTTGCATATCTACAACTATCTGATCTTTGACAAACCTGAGAAAAACAAGCAATGGGGAAAGGATTCCCTATTTAATAAATGGTGCTGGGAAAACTGGCTAGCCATATGTAGAAAGCTGAAACTGGATCCCTTCCTTACACCTTATACAAAAATTAATTCAAGATGGATTAAAGACTTAAACATTAGACCTAAAACCATAAAAACCCTAGAAGAAAACCTAGGCATTACCATTCAGGACATAGGCATGGGCAAGGACTTCATGTCTAAAACACCAAAAGCAATGGCAAGAAAAGCCAAAATTGACAAATGGGATCTAATTAAACTAAAGAGTTTCTGCACAGCAAAAGAAACTACCATCAGAGTGAACAGGCAACCTATAACATGTGAGAAAATTTTCACAACCTACTCATCTGACAAAGGGCTGATATCCAGAATCTACAATGAACTCAAACAAATCTACAAAAAAAAAAAAAAACAAACAACCCCATCAAAAAGTGGGTGAAGGACATGAACAGACACTTCTCAAAAGAAGACATTTATGCAGCCAAAGACACATGAAAAAATGCTCACCATCACTGGCCATCAGAGAAATGCAAATCAAAACCACAGTGAGATACCATCTCACACCAGTTAGAATGGTAATCATTAAAAAGTTAGGAAGCAACAGGTGCTGGAGAGGATGTGGAGAAATAGGAACACTTTTACACTGTTGGTGGGACTGTAAACCAGTGCAACCATTGTGGAAGTCACTTTGGTGATTCCTCAGGGATCTAGAACTAGAAATACCATTTGACCCAGCCATCCCATTACTGGGTATATACCCAAAGGACTATAAATCATGCTGCTATAAAGACATATGCACATGTATGTTTATTGCGGCACTATTCGCAATAGCAAAGACTTGGAACCAACCCAAATGTCCAACAATGATAGACTGGATTAAGAAAATGTGGCACATATACACCATGGAATACTATGCAGCCATAAAAAATGATGAGTTCATGTCCTTTGTAGGGACATGGATGAAACTGGAAATCATCATTCTCAGTAAACTACAGCAAGAACGAAAAACCAAACACCGTAAGTTCTCACTCATAGGTGGGAATTGAACAATGAGAACACATGGACACAGGAAGGAGAACATCACACTCTGGGGACTGTTGTGGGGTGAGAGGAGTGGGGAGGGATAGCTTTAGGAGATATACCTAATGCTAAGTGACGAGTTAATGGGTGCAGCCCACCAGCATGGCACATGTATACATATGTAACTAACCTGCACATTGTGCACATGTACCCTAAAACTTAAAGTATAATAATAATAAAATAAAATAAAAAAAGAGGCATGTGGTACAAAGTTTCCTCAAAGAGAAATAAATTTGTTTTTAATGCATTATAAAAAAAAGAAATAAAATGACATTCTTTGGAAAAAAAATCTGTTTTATCAAAGATTAGGATTGTAACCTCTGATTTTCTTTTTCTTCCCATTTGCTTGGTAAATCTTCCTCCATCCCTTTATTTTGAGCCTATGTGTGTCTTTGCACGTGAGATGTGTCTCCTGAATACAGTATACTGATGGGTCTTTACTCTTTATCCAATTTGCCAGTCTGTGTCTTTTAATTGGGTCATTTAGCCCATTTACATTTAAGGTTAATATTGTTATGTGTGAATCAGATCCTATCATTATGATGCTAGCTTGTTATTTTGCCTGTTAGTTGATGCAGTTTCTTTATAGTGTCGATGGTCTTTACATTTTGGTATGTTTTTGCAGTGGCTAGTACCGTTTTTTCCTTCCCATATTTTGTGCTTCCTTCTGGAGCTTTTGTAAGGCAGGCCTTGTGGTGACAAAATCTCTCAGCATTTGCTTGTCTGTAAAGCATTTTATTTCTCCTTCACTTATGCAGCTTAATTTGGCTGGATATAAAATTCTGGGTTGAAAATTCTTTTCTTTAAGAATGTTGAATATTGGTCCCCACTCTCTTCTGGCTTGTAGGGTTTCTGCAGAGAGATCCACTGTTAGTCTGATGGGCTTTTCTTTGTGAGTAACCCAACCTTTCTCTCTGGGTGCCCTTAACATTTTTTCCTTCATTTCAACAGTGGTGAATTTGATGAGTATGTGTCTTGGGGTTGCTCTTCTTGAGGAGTATCTTTGTGTTGTTCTCTGTATTTCCTGATTTGAATGTTAGCCTGTCTTGCTAGGTTGGGGAAGTTCTCCTGGATAACATCCTTAAGTGTGTTTTCCAACAAGGTTCCATTCTCCCCATCACTTTCAAGCACACCAATCAAACATAGGTTTGGTCTTTTCACATAGTCCCATATTTCTAGGAGGCTTTCTTCCTTTTCATTCTTTTTTCTCTAATCTTCTCTTCACACTTTATTTCACTAAGTTGATCTTTAATCTGTGATATCCTTTCTTCTGCTTGATTGATTCAGCTATGGATACTTGTGTATGCTTCACGAAGTTCTTGTGCTGTGTTTTTCAGCTCCATTAGGTCATTTATGTTCTTCTCTAAACTGGTTATTCTAGTTAGCATTTCCTGTATCCTTTTATCAAGGGTCTTAGCTTGCTTGCATTGGGTTAGAACATGCTCCTTTAGCTTGGAAGAGTTTGTTATTACCCACCTTCTGAAGCCTACTTCTGTCAATTTGTCAAACTCATTCACCATCCAGTTTTGTTCCCTTGCTCAGGAGGCATTGTGATCCTTTTTAGAAGAAGCATTCTGGTTTTGGAATTTTCAGCCACTTTGCACTGGTTTTTGCTCATCTTCGTGGGTTTATCTATCTTTGGCCTTTGATGTTGGTGAACTTTGGATGGGGTTTTTGTGGCCATCCTTTTTGTTGATGTTGATGCTATTGCTTTATGTTTGTTAGTTTTCCTTCTTAGAGTCAGACTCCTCTGCTACAGGTCTGCTGGGGCTTGCTGGAGGTCCACTCCAGATCCTGTTTGCCTGGTATCACCAGCAACCAAAGATTGCTGCTTGCTCTTTCCTGTGGAAGCTTCATCCCAGAGGGGCACTTGCCAGATGCCAGCCAGAGCTCTCCTGTATGAGGTGTCTGTCAACCCCTGCTGGGAAGTGTCTTTCAGTCAGGAGGCACAGGGGTCAGGAACCCACTTGAGGAGGCAGTCTTTCCTTTAGCAGAGCTCGAGCGCTGTGCTGGGAGATCTGCTGCTCTCTTCAGAGCCAGCAGACAGGAACACTTAAGTCTGCCGAAAATGTGTCCAAAGCCACCCGTTCCCCCAGGTGCTCTGTCCCAGGGAGATGGGAGTTTTATCTATAAGCTCCTGATTGGGGCTGTTGCCTTTCTTTCAGAGATGCCCTGCCCAGAGAGGAGGAATCTAGAGAGACAATATGGCTACTGCGGCTTTGTGGTGCTGTGGTGGGCTCTGCCCAGTCGGAACTTTCAGGTGCCTTTGTTTACACTGTGAGGGGAACACCATCTACTGAAGCTCCCATAATGGTAGACACCCCTTCCCCAACCCAGTTCGAGCATCCCAGGTTGACTTCAGACTGATGTGCTGGCAGTGAGAATTTCAAGCCAGTGGATCTTAGTTTGTTGGGTTCCATGGGGGTGGGATCCGCCGAGCAAGACCACTAGGCTCCCTGGCTTCAGCCCCCTTTCCAGGGGAGTGAATTGTTCAGTCTCACTGTCATTCCAGTTGCCACTGTGGTATGAATAAAACCTCCTGCAGCTAGCTTGGTGTCTGCCCAAACGTCCACCCAGTTTTGTGCTTGAAACCCAGGGCCCTGATGGTGTAGGCATCTGAGGAAATCTCCTGGTCTGTGGGTTGCAAAGACAGTAGGAAAAGCCTAGTATCTGGGTCAGATAGCACCATCCCTCACCCATGGCTTCCCTTGGCTAGGGGAGGGGATTCCCTGACCCCTTGAGCTTCCTGGGTGAGGTGACACCCCACCCTGCTTCTGCTGGCCCTCCATGGGCTGCACCTACTGTCTAACCAGTCCCAATGAGATGAGCTGGGTACCTCAGTTGGAAATGAGAAATCATTCACCTTCTGCATTGGTCTCACTGGGAGCTCCAGACTGGAGCTCTTACTATTTGGCCATTTTTCCTGGGAATCTATCTGATTCTTTTAAATTATTTCAATTTTTTGTTATATTTATGTGATAGGATTCTGAATTTCTTCTGTGTTATCTTGAATTTCTTTGACTTTTCTGAAAATGCCATTTTGCATTCTATATCTTAAAGGTAAAATATCTCTTTTTTTTCCAAAATAGATATTTGTTGCATTATTTAGTTTATTTGGTGAAGCCATGTTTTCCCAGATCACCTTGATGCTTGTGCATGTTTATTGGTGTCTTAGTGTAGGAAAGTTAGGTATTTATCATAGTTTTCATAGTCTGGGCTTGTTTATAACCATCCTTCTTGGGAAGCCTTTCCAAGCATTCAAAAAGACTTGGGTGTTGTAATCTAAATCTATGGTCACTGTAGTCATATCTGCTTTAAGGGGTATCCCAAGCACAATAACACTGTGGCTCTTACAGATTTTTTTTAGTTTACCATAGACTATTGCTCTTTTTTTTTTTTTTTAACTTTCCTTCAAACCTAGACTCTCACTCTGTGCTCAGTTGCCTAGAGCTGGTGGAGGGGTGAAGCAAGCACCCAATGACCATCACCACTAGGAACACTCTGGGTTAGACCTGAAGCCAATACAGTACTGAGTCTTACCCAAGGTCCATAGTAACAACTGTCTAGCTACTGTTTATGTTTCCTCAAGGCCCTAGTGTTCTACAATAAGCAGATGGTAAAGCCAGCCAGCCTCGTATCCCTTCACATTGGCAAGTTCCTTCTGGTTCCAGGCTGGTGCAGAGATGCCATACAGGGGCCAGGGCCTAAAATTAGAAACCTTGAGAATCTACCTGGGCTCTATTCTACTGCAACTGAGCTGGCATCCAAGCCACAAGACATAATCATTACCACTCTTCCCTCCCGTTTCCTCAAGCAGAGGAGTCTCTCCATAACCACTATCATTCAAGGCCTATGGTGAGTACTGTCTGGCTACCACCAATGTTCATTCAAACCTCAAGGGCCTCTTCAGTCAGCTTGTGGTGAATGTTATCAGGTCTGGAACTCTCCCTTTAGGACCATGGTTTCCCCTCAGACTGAGGCCAGATCCAGAAATGCCATCCAAGAGCCAAGGCCTAGAATCCAGGACCATAAGAACCCACTTGATGCTCTACTCCAGGGTGGCTGAGCTGGTAGCTAAGCTTCATAATAAAGTCCCCTTTACTATTTCCTCTCCTTTTCTCAAGCAGAAGGAACCTCTTTCTATTGTCTCCATACCTGGGGATGTGCTGGTTCACATCTGAAACCAGCAAGTCTCGAAGTCTCATCCAAGGCTCAAGGTGGGTACTGCCTGGGTACCACTGCTAATTATTCATGGTCCATAGGCTGTTTAGTCAGCATGTGATGAATCCTGTCAGGAATGAGTGCTTCCCTTCTAGGTAGCAGGTTCACCTCTGGTCCAGGGTGTGTTTAGAAATGTCATCCAGGTGCTAGGGCCTGGAATAGGAGCCTCAGGACCTGGCAGGTGCTCTATCTTTCTGTGGTTGAGCTTGTATCCAAGTTGCAAGATAAAGTTTTCTTTACTCTTCACACTACTCTCTTTCAGCAAAGAAAAAGTCTCTCTTGGACCTGCAAGCTGCACTTTCTGGGGTTGGGGGAGCGGTGGCACAAGCACTGACTTGGCCACTTGCATTGATGTCTCACTAGGCGGAACTCTGGTTTCTACTACTGGCATAGGCAATTCCCCTCTGGCTAGGGCAGGTCTAAGTACTCTCTATAGATGCTGGCTGAGTTCTGCCTACTGTTGCTTTCCCCTGTGACAGGGAAGCACTGAGTTCCAATGCAAAGTCCCATAATCACTGCAGTCTCCCTCCTCCAGTGCAAATGTTATTTCTCCATGCCACGTGGCTGCTGCAAGGAATGAGAGAGGACTGGTGATGGTAAATCAAGACTCGCTATTCTGCCCAAGCATAGTGGCCCATGCCTGTAGTCCTAGCACTTTGGGAGGCTAAGGTTGGCGGGTCACTTGAGCCCAGGAGTTTGAGATGAGCCTGGGCAACACAGTAGAACCCTTTCTCTATAAAAAAAAAGAAAAAAAAATAGCTTACTGTGGTGATTTTGGCCTATAGTCCCAGCTACTCAGGAGGCTGAAGTGGGAGGATCACTTGAGCCCAGGAGGTCAAGGCTGTAGTGACACTAGATTGCATGACTGCACTCCAGCCTGTGACAGAGGGAGATCTTGTCTCAAAAACAAAAAAAAGAAAAAAGACTGCCTTTTCTACCTTATTCAGTGGCTCTTTTTAAAAAATATATAAAGTTAAAAGCAGGTACTGTGATTGCATAACTGATTTTCGATTTTTATTAAGGTGTTTTTTTGTGTGTGGGTAGTTGCTTAATTTGGTGCCCCTGTGTAGAGGACAATTGGTAGAGGCTACTATTTTCCATCTTTCTTTGCTTCCTCCTATTTATCTTTTTTCTATGAATTTTATTCCATTGCTTTTAATATGTTTTAGGTTTTTCTTTCGCATCAAACAGTAGATCAAAAGCCTATCATTTATTTCTCACTCAACTGAAAGCCCCAGGTGATGGCAAGATTTTGTATATATCAAAATAACTAATCGAAAACAATTTTAATTTTCTTATCGAAGAAACATCTAAATAGATTAATTTGTGAGTTTTCATAAAAAGTATCATGATAGATTTTATTTTTTTCTGAGAAATAATGTTTTTTCCTTTACAGATAAAGAAAAATATGATTCTTATCCTTTAAAAAGTCAGCCATGACACTTACAATTGGACATAGCTATTTTACCGTTTTTGTTTTCATGTATCATATAGTCTTTTAGCATATGAAATATACATGAAATAAAATTCACAGTTATAACCACTTTGAAGTGTACAATTCAGTGGCACTAAGTGCATTCACATGGAATGCACTTAATCACTATCCACCTCCAGAACTTATTCATCATTCTAAACTGAAATTTGTACCCAATTTAACAATAATTTGCAACTTCCCACTTCACCCAGCCCCTAGTAATTATTAGCCTACTTTCCGTCTCTTTGAATTAGGAAGGGTTTCTTCTTTCTCTATCTTGTGGAATGGTGTCAAAAGGATTGATACCAATTAAAAAATTACCAACAAAGAAAAGTTCAGGACCAAATAGATTCACAGCAGAATTCTACCAGACATTCAAAGAAATAGTGTGTTTTCTGTTTTATTGATTTATACTCTTCATGACTAATTTCCTTATACTTTAGGCTTAATTTGCTCATATGTTTTCTAGATTCTTATGATGAAATTCTAAATCAAACATATTGTACTTTTTAATATTAATATAGGATGAAAAGCTATAAAAATTCCATTAAACACTGTTTTAAACTGCATCTCTCCAATTTTGACGTGTTTTCATTGTCATTTTGTTCAAAATATTTTTTTAATTTCCCTTGTGATATCTTTTTAAATTTAGGAGACATTTAATTATGTTTTATGTGATTTCAAAATACTTGTTAATTTTCTAGATATCTTAAAAGTATTTATTTGTAATTTATTTCATTTTTAAAGAAAAAGATGCACAGTATGATTATGAACTTTTGAAACATTGATATTTAAGTAAAATGGCATAAGATCCAACTTTGTAAATGGTTCATACGCACATTACAAAAATGTGTAATTTTAAATTATTGTCATAATATTGTGTAAATGCCAACTACACATTACTTAGGGGAGGCGTTAAAATCTACAGCTGTTATTACAGATTTGACTATTTATTTCTGTCTATTTTTCCTACATGTATTTGGTTTTTTTTTTTTTTTAGATAATTGTAGTTTCACATACAGTTGTAGGAATTAGAACAGAAAGTTCACTTGTACCTTTTTACCCAGTTTTCCCTAATAAAAATGGCTTGTGTATTTAAAGTACAATATTACAATGTGGATATCGACATTGATATAATCCACCAAATTTATTCAGATATCACCAGTTTTGCATGCACTTCTTTGTGTGTCTGTATTTAGTTCTATGCAATTTTACTTATGTGTAGATTCATGTGACAACCATCACAATTAAGATCCACAATACTTCCATCACTATAATTATCTCTCACGCTACTCTTTTATGGCCACAACTCTCACCATTGAGATCCATCCAAGTTGCTGTGTATGTCAATAGGTTGTTGTTTTTATTTGTCTGCAGTCTTAATGGTATGAAGTATGATGGTTTTCTTTAACCATTTTTACTCATGAAAATATATGTGAGTTTTGTCTTCCTTTGGCTGCTTTCAAGATTTTATCTTTATCTTTGGTTTTTAGCTGTTTGATCATGTTTTGACTAACTGATTTTCCTTGTATTTGAATCAACTGGATATGCATAGCTGCCTGAAGTTGTATATTTGTCTTTCACTAAATATTGGAAAATATCAGTCACTACTTTAAATATTTTTCTCCCCAACTCTTTTATTCATTTTTATTTTTTTCTCTCTCAGGTTTTAAAATTGCATAATTATAATAATTTTATTTTTATGGTCCCTGCCCCATTCTATTTCCCAATATCTGAATTTTTCAAGTGAAATTTTTTGTTACCACATTTTTTCAAATCTAGAATTTCACCTTGATCCTTTTATATATTTCTATTTCTTTCCTAAAATGGTCCATTAGTCATTCATTATGATGAAAAATTGCTTGAAGTTTCTAAACATATTTATAATTACTTTAAAAGCTTTTGTCAACTAGATCCAAAATGGAACTTCTGTAAGTGAAATCCAGCATAGAATACTATGCACTCATTTTCTGTTTACTGCTTTTATTCTTGGCTCTAACTCACATTTTCATGTTTCTTCTTATGTCTAGTGACATTTAATGTTAATAAACTTCAGTTTTAAGAAAAGTGTAGATTTACGGAAAAATTGATCAGAAAATACAAATAGTTCTCAGGTAACCCTCTCCCCACCCCCACACACAGTTTTCTGTATTATTTACATCCTGTATTAGTGTGGTATATTTGTTATAATTTATGAACAGATATTAATACATTATTATGACTAAAGTCCACAGTTTACATTAAGGTTCATTCTTTTTGTTGTACATTCTATGGATTTTGAAGAATGTGTAATGATGTGTATCCATTATTAAATTAACATACAAAATATTTCACTGCCCTAAGAATTCCCTGCTCTCCTTCCATTTGGGTTCATTCTTTCTGTTGTACATTCTATGGATTTTGAAGAATGTGTAATGACATGTATCTGTTATTAAAGTAACATACAGAATAGTTTCACTGCCCTAAGAATTCCCTGCTCTCCATCCATTTATCCCTGCCTCTCTTTCCCTTTAGGAAAAAGAAGTAGGAAACCAGTAAACTTTTTACTGTCTCCATAATTTTACCTTTTCTTGATGCCATATACTTGAAATCATGGAGAATCTTACCTCTTCAGTTTGGTTTGTCACTTAGCAATGTGCTTTCAAGGTTTCCTTTATGAATTTTCAAGGCTTGATACCTCATTTATTCTTAGTACTAAATAATACTCCATTGTATGGTGTACCATTTGTTTGTTTACATCCACCTTTTAAACATTTTACATGCTATCACATTTTAGCAATTACAATTAAATTATATCATTTTGTATTCTCACCAGCAGCGGATGAGAGTTTCTGTGGCATGCGTACTCACCAGCATTTGCTGTGTTTTCATTTTAGTCATTTTAGTAGACATGTACTGCTATCTAATTGTCATTTTAATTCAATTATATAATGACATATATACTTATTTGCCTTCTGTATATTTTCTTTGGTGAGGTATTTGTTCAGATTTTTGTCCACTTTTAATTGTTTTATTATTTTTGAGTTTTAACAGCTCCGTATATTTTGAATAGCAGTCCATTTATATATATTATATATAAATAATATATATAATTAATTATATATATCATATATAAATTTATATTATATATAAATTTATTGTGTATAATATATTTATATTTATAAATATATATAATATATATAATATATATAATATAAATATATAAAATATATATAAATATATTTATAATTTATATTATATATAAATTTATATTATATATAAATAATATATATAATTAATTATATATATATATCAAAAGTTTATCCTGGCCTTTGTCTTCTCTTCTCATTCTGTTGAATGTCTTTCAAAGAATAGAAATCTTTAATTTCAATGAAGTACAGTTTATCAATATTTTTATGTATTGTGCCCTTGATATCATATATATAATCATTAAAGTAAGGTCACTTAAATTTTTTTCCCACTTTATCTTCCAAGAGATTTATGTTTTGTATTTATATTTACATCTGGGAGATTTGTGTTTACATTTAGGTCAGTAGACTACTTTTAGTTAATTTTTGTGAAAGGCGTAATGTCTGCCTCTACTTTCATTATTTTTGTACATGGATATCCAGTTGTTCTAACATTATTTGTTGAAAAGACTATATTTTCTCCATGGTATTGTCTTTGTTCCCTTGTCAAAGCTAAATTGATTATATTTGTATACATATCTTTCTAGCCTCACTATTTGTTTCCAATAAGATCTGTCTATGCTTTTGTCAATATCGCACTCTCTGACTACTGTTGCTTTATTGTAAGTCTTTATTTTAGGTAGCCTCAGTCCTCCAAATTTGTTCTCCTTCAAAGATATGCTGGCTATTATTGGGTCTTTTGCCTTTCTATATTTACATTCCATTTAAAATTGATTTATCAATATCCGCAAAATAATATGCTAGAATTATGAGTGGGATGCATGGAATCTCTATATTTAGCTGGAAAAAAACACACATCTTAAAGTAAAATGAGTCTTCCTATCCATGAACATGAAATAATTTTTTTTATTACACGTTAAGTTCTAGAGTACATGTGCACAACATGCAGGTTTGTTACATATGTATACATGTGGTGTGTTGGTTTGCTGCACCCATTAACTCATCATTTACATTAGGTAATTCTCCTAATGCTATCAATCCCCCATCCCCCCACCCCATGACAGGCCCTGGTGTGTGATGTTCCCCACCCTGTGTCCAAGGGTTCTCATTGTTCAATTCCCACCTATAAATGAGAACATGTGGTGTTTGGTTTTCTGTCCTTGCAATAGTTTGCTCAGAATGATGGTTTCCAGCTTCATTCATGTCACTACAAAGGACATGAACTCATCCTTTTTTATGGCTGCATAGTATTCCATGGTGTATATGTGCCACATTTTCTTAATGCAGTCTATCATTGATGGACATTTGGGTTGGTTCCAGTCTTTGCTATGGTGAATAGTGCCGCAATAAACATATGTGTGCATGTTTCTTTATAGCAGCATGATTTATAATCCTTTGGGTATATACCCAGTAATGGGATGGCTGGGTCAAATGGTATTTCTAGTTCTAGATCCCTGAGGAATCACCACACTGTCTTCCACAATGGTTGAACTAGTTTATGGTCCCATCAACAGTGTAGAAGTGTTCCTATTTCTTCACATCCTCTCCAGCACCTGCTGTTTCCTGACTTTTTAATGATCGCCATTATAACTGGTGTGAGATGGTATCTCACTGTGGTTTTGATTTGCATTTCTCTGATGACCAGAGATGATGAGCATTTTTTCATGTGTCTGTTGGCTGCATAAATGTCTTCTTTTGAGAAGTGTCTGTTCATGTCCTTCGGCCACTTTTTGATGGGGTTGTTTGTTTTTTTCTTGTAAATTTGTTGGAGTTCATTGTAGATTCTGGATATTAGCCCTTTGTCAGATGAGTAGGTTGTGAAAATTTTCTCCCATTTTGTAGATTGCCTGTTCACTCTGATGGTAGTTTCTTTTGCTGTGCAGAAGCTCTTAAGTTTAATTACATCCCATTTGTCAGTTTTGGCTTTTGTTGCCATTGCTTTTGGTGTTTTAGACATGAAGTCCTTGCCCATGCCTATGTCCTGAATGGTAATGCCTAGGTTTTCTTCTAGGGTTTTTATGGTTTTAGGTCTAATGTTTAAGTCTTTAATCCATCTTGAATTGATTTTTGTATAAGGTGTAAGGAAGGGATCCAGTTTCAACTTTCTACATATTGCTAGCCAGTTTCCCAGCACCATTTATTAAACAGGGAATCCTTTCCCAATTTCTTGTTGTTGTCAGGTTTGTCAAAGATCAGATGGTTGTAGAGCCAAGATGGCCGAATAGGAACAGCTCCAGTCTACAGCTCCCAGCATGAGCGACGCAGAACACGGGTGATTTCTGCATTTCCATCTGAGGTACCGGGTTCATCTCACTAGGGAGTGCCAGACAGTGGGGGCAGGTCAGTGGGTGCGCACACCGTGCGCAAGCCAAAGAAGGGCAAGGCATTGCCTCACCCGGGAAGCGCAAGGGGTCAGGGAGTTCCCTTTCCTAGTCAAAGAAAAGGGTGACAGACGGCACCTGGAAAATTGGGTCACTCCTACCCGAATACTGTGCTTTTCTGATGGGCTTAAAAAACGGCGCACCAGGAGATTATATCCCGCACTTGGCTCAGAGGGTCCTACGCCCACGGAGTCTCACTGATTGCTAGCACAGCAGTCTGAGATCAAACTGCAAGGTGGCAGCGAGGCTGGGGGAGGGGAGCCCGCCATTGCCCAGGCTTGCTTAGGTAAACAAAGCAGCCTGGAAGCTCGAACTGGATGGAGCCCACCACAGCTCAAAGAGGCCTGCCTGCCTCTGTAGGCTCCACCTCTGGGGGCAGGGCACAGACAAACAAAAAGACAGCAGTAACCTCTGCAGACTTAAATGTCCCTGTCTGACAGCTTTGAGGAGAGCAGTGGTTCTCCCAGCATGCAGCTGGAGATCTGAGAACGGGCAGACTGCCTCCTCAAGTTGGTCCCTGACCCCTGACCCCCGAGCAGCCTAACTGGGAAGCACCCCCCAGCAGGGGCATATTGACACCTCACACGGCCAGGTACTGCAAGAGACCTGCAGCTGAGGGTCCTGTCTGTTAGAAGGAAAACTAACAAACAGAAAGGACATCCACACCAAAAACCCATCTGTACATCACCATCATCAAAGACCAAAAGTAGATAAAACCACAAAGATGGGGAAAAAACAGAGCAGAAAACCTGGAAACTCTAAAAAGCAGAGCACCTCTCCTCCTCCAAAGGAATGCAGTTCCTCACCAGCAACGGAACAAAGCTGGATGGAAAATGACTTTGACAAGGTGAGAGAAGAAGGCTTCAGATGATCAAATTACGCCGAGCTATGGGAGGATATTCAAACCAAAGGCAAAGAAGTTGAAAACTTTGAAAACAATTTAGAAGAATGTATAACTAGAATAACCAATACAGAGAAGTGCTTAAAGGAGCTGATGGAGCTGAAAACCAAGGCTCGAGAACTACGTGAAGAATGCAGAAGCCTCAGGAGCCGATGCGATCAACTGGAAGAAAGGGTATCAGCGATGGAAGATGAAATGAATGACATGAAGCGAGAAGGGAAGTTTAGAGAAAAAAGAATAAAAAGAAATGAGCAAAGCCTCCAAGAAATATGGGATTATGTGAAAAGACCAAATCTACGTCTGGTTGGTGTACCTGAAAGTGACGGGGAGAATGGAACCAAGTTGGAAAACACTCTGCAGGATATTATTCAGGAGAACTTCTGCAATCTAGCAAGGCAGGCCAACATTCAGATTCAGGAAATACAGAGAACACCACTAAGATACTCCTCGAGAAGAGCAACTCCAAGACACATAATTGTCAGATTCACCAAAGTTGAAATGAAGGAAAAAATGTTAAGGGCAGCCAGAGAGAAAGGTCAGGTTACCCTCAAACGGAAGCCCATCAGACTAACAGAGGATCTCTCGGCAGAAACTCTAGAAGCCGAAAGAGAGTGGGGGCCAATATTCAACATTCTTAAAGAAAAGAATTTTCAACCCAGAATTTCATATCCAGCCAAACTAAACTTCACAAGTAATGGAGAAATAAAATACTTTACAGACAAGCAAATGCTGAGAGATTTTGTCACCACCAGGCCTGCCCTAAAAGAGCTCTTGAAGGAAACATGGAAAGGAACAACCAGTACCAGCCACTGCAAAATCATGCCAAAATGTAAAGACCATCGAGACTAGGAAGAGACTGCATCAACTAACGAGCAAAATAACCAGCTAACATCATAATGACAGGATCAAATTCACACATAACAATATTAACTTTAAATGTAAATGGACTAAATGCTCCAATTAAAAGACACAGACTGGCAAATTGCATAAAGAGTCAAGACCCATCAGTGTGCTGTATTCAGGAAACCCATCTCATGTGCAGAGACACACATAGGCTCAAAATAAAAGGATGGGGGAAGATCTACCAAGCAAATGGAAAGTAAAAAAAGGCAGGGGTTGCAATCCTAGTCTCTGATAAAACAGACTTCAAACCAACAAAGATCAAAAGAGACAAAGAAGGCCATTATGTAATGGTAAAGGGATCAATTCAACAAGAAGAGCTAACTATCCTAAATATATATGCACCCAATACAGGAGCACCCAGATTCAGAAAGCAAGTGCTGAGTGACCTACAAAGAGACTTAGACTCCCACACATTAATAATGGGAGGATTTAACACCCCACTGTCAACATTAGACAGATCAACGAGACAGAAAGTCAACAAGGATACCCAGGAATTGAACTCAGCTCTGCACCAAGCAGACCTAATAGACATCTACAGAACTCTCCACCCCAAATCAACAGAATATACATTTTTTTCAGCACCACACCACACCTATTCCAAAATTGACCACATACTTGGAAGTAAAGCTCTCCTCAGCAAATGTAAAAGAACAGAAATTATAAAAAACTGTCTCTCAGATCACAGTGCAATCAAGCTATAACTCAGGATTAAGAATCTCACTCAAAACTGCTCAAATACATGGCAACTGAACAACCTGCTCCTGAATGACTACTGGGTACATAACGAAATGAAGGCAGAAATAAAGATGTTCTTTGAAACCAATGAGAACAAAGACACAACATACCAGAATCTCTGGGATGCATTCAAAGCAGTGTGTAGAGGGAAATTTATAGCACTAAATGCCCACAAGGGAAAGCAGGAAAGATCCAAAATTGACACCCTAACATCACAATTAAAAGAACTAGAAAAGCAAGAGCAAACACATTCAAAAGCTAACAGAAGGCAAGAAATAACTAAAATCAGAGCAGAACTCAAGGAAATAGAGACACGAAAAACCCTTCAAAAATTAATGAATCCAGGAGCTGGTTTTTTGAAAGGATCAACAAAATTGATAGACCGCTAGCAAGGCTAATAAAGAAAAAAAGAAGAATCAAATAGATGCAATAAAAAATGATAAGGGAGATATCACCACCGATCCCACAGAAATGCAAACTACCATCAGAGAATACTACAAACACCTCTATGCAAATAAACTAGAAAATCTAGAAGAAATGGATAAATTCCTCGACACATACACTCTCCCAAGACTAAACCAGGAAGAAGTTGAATCTCTGAATAGACCAATAACAGGAGCTGAAATTGTGGCAATAATCAATAGCTTACCAACCAAAAAGAGTCCAGGACCAGATGGATTCACAGCCGAATTCTACCAGAGGTATGAGGAGGAGCTGGTACCATCCCTTCTGAAACTATTCCAATCAATAGAAAAAGAGGGAATCCTCCCTAACTCATTTTATGAGGCCAGCATCATCCTGATACCAAAGCCGGGCAGAGACACAACCAAAAAAGAGAATTTTAGACCAATATCCTTGATGAACATTGATGCAAAAATCCTCGATAAAATACTGGCAAACCGAATCCAGCAGCACATCAAAAAGCTTATCCACCATGATCAAGTGGGCTTCATCCCTGGGATGCAAGCCTGCTTCAATATATGCAAATCAATAAATGTAATCCAGCATATAAACAGAACCAAAGACAAAAACCACATGATTATCTCAATAGATGCAGAAAAGGCCTTGGACAAAATTCAATATCCCTTCATGCTAAAAACTCTCAATAAATTAGGTATTGATGGGACTATCTCAAAATAATAAGAGCTATCTATGACAAACCCACAGCCAATATCATACTGAATGTGCAAAAACTGGAAGCATTCCCTTTGAAAACTGGCACAAGACAGGGATGCCCTCTCTCACCACTCCTATTCAACATAGTGTTGGAAGTTCTGGCCAGGGCAATGAGGCAAGGGAAGGAAATAAAGGGTATTCAACTAGGAAAAGAGGAAGTCAAATTGTTCCTGTTTGCAGATGACATGATTGTATATCTAGAAAGCCCCATTGTCTCAGCCCAAAATCTCCTTAAGCTGATGAGCAACTTCAGCAAAGTCTCAGGATACAAAATCAATGTACACAAATCACAAGCATTCTTATACATCAATAACAGACAAACAGAGAGCCAAATCATGAGTGAACTCCCATTCACAATTGCTTCAAAGAGAGTGAAATACCTAGGAATCCAACTTACAAGGGATGTGAAGGACCTCTTCAAGGAGAACTATGAACCACTGCTCAATGAAATAAAAGAGGATACAAACAAATGGAAGAACACTCCATGCTCATGGGTAGGAAGAATCAATATCATGAAAATGGCCATACTGCCCAAGGTAATTTATAGATTCAGTGTCATCCCCATCAAGCTACCAATGACTTTTTTCACAGAACTGGAAAAAACTACTTTAAAGTTCATATGGAACCAAAAAAGAGCCCACATCGCCAAGTCAGTCCTAAGCAAAAGAACGTAGCTGGAGGCATCACACTACCAGACTTCAAACTATACTACAAGGCTACAGTAACCAAAACAGCATGGTACTGGAACCAAAAAAGAGCCCACATCGCCAAGTCAATCCTAAGCCAAAACAACGTAGCTGGAGGCATCACACTACCGGACTTCAAACTATACTACAAGGCTACAGTAACCAAAACAGCATGGTACTGGTACCAAAACAGAGATATAGATCAATGGAACAGAACAGAGCCCTCAGAAATAATGCCGCATATCTACAATTATCTGATCTTTGACAAACCTGAGAAAAACAAGCAATGGGGAAAGGATTCCCTATTTAATAAATGGTGCTGGGAAAACTGGCTAGCCATATGTAGAAAGGTGAAACTGGATCCCTTCCTTACACCTTATACAAAAATCAATTCAAGATGGATTAAGGACTTAAACATTAGACCTAAAACCATAAAAACCCTAGAAGAAAACCTAGGCATTACCATTCAGGACATAGGCATGGGCAAGGACTTCATGTCTAAAACACCAAAAGCAATGGCAACAAAAGCCAAAATTGACAAATGGGATGTAATTAAACTTAAGAGCTTCTGCACAGCAAAAGAAACTACCATCAGAGTGAACAGGCAATCTACAAAATGGGAGAAAATTTTCACAACCTACTCATCTGACAAAGGGCTAATATCCAGAATCTACAATGAACTCCAACAAATTTACAAGAAAAAAACAAACAACCCCATCAAAAAGTGGCCGAAGGACATGAACAGACACTTCTCAAAAGAAGACATTTATGCAGCCAACAAATGTGAGAAAAAGCTCATCATCACTGATCACTAGAGAAATGCAATAAAAAAACCGAACAATACATGTTCTCACTCATAGGTGGGAATTGAACAATGAGAACACATGGACACAGGAAGAACATCACACTCTGGGGACTGTTGTGGGGTGGGGGTTGGGGGGAGGGATAGCATTGGGAGATATACCTAATGCTAGATGACGAGTTAGTGGGTGCAGCGCACCAGCATGGCACATGTATACATATGTAACTAACCTGCACATTGAGCACATGTACTCTAAAACCTAAAGTATGATAAAAAAAAAAAAAGATCAGATGGTTGTAGATGTCTGGTATTATTTCTGAGGGCTCTATTCTGTTCCATTGGTCTATATCTCTGTTTTGGTGCCAGTACCATGCTGTTTTGGTTACTGTGGCCTTGTAGTATAGTTTGAAGTCAGGTAGCATGATGCCTCCAGCTTTGTTCTTTTTGCGTAGGATTGTCTTGGCAATGCGGGCTCTTTTTTGGTTCCATATGAATTTTAAAGTAGTTTTTTCCAATTCTATGAAGAAAGTCATTGGTAACTTGATGGGGATGGCATTGAATCTATAAATTACGTTGGGCAGTATGGCCATTTTCACGATATTGATTCTTCCTATCTATGAGCATGAGATGTTCTTCCATTTGTTTGTGTCCTCTTTTATTTTATTAAGCAGTGGTTTGTCATTCTCCTTGAAGAGGTCCTTCACATCCCTTGTAAGTTGGATTCCTAGGTATTTTACTCTCTTTGAAGCCATTGTGAATGGGGGTTCACTGATGATTTGGCTCTCTGTTTGTCTGTTATTGATGTATAGGAATGCTTGTGGTTTTTGCACACTGATTTTGTATCCTGAGACTTTGCTGAAGTTGCTTATCAGCTTAAGGAGATTTTAGGCTGCGACGATGGGGTTTTCTAAATATACAGTCATGTCATCTGCAAACAGGAACAATTTGACTTCCTCTTTCCCTAATTGAATACCATTTATTTCTTTCTCTTGCCTCATTGCCCTGGCCAGAACTTCCAACACTATGTTGAATAGGAGTGGTTAGAGAGGGCATCCCTGTCTTGTGCCAGTTTTCAAAGGGAATGCTTCCAGTTTTTGCCCATTCAGTATGATATTGGCTGTGGGTTTGTCATAGATAGCTCTTATTATTTGGAGATACATTCTATCAATACCTAGCTTATTGAGAATTTTTAGTATGAAGGCTGTTGAATTTTATCAAAGGCCTTTTCTGCATCTATTGAGAAATCATGTGGTTTTTGTCTTTGGTTCTGTTTATGTGATTGATTACATTTATTGATTTCCATGTGTTGAACCAGCCTTGCATCCCAGGGATGAAGCCAAGTCGATCATGGTGGATAAGCTTTTTGATGTGCTGCTGGATTTGGTTTGCCAGTATTTTATCGAGGATTTTTGCATCAATGTTCATCAAGGATATTGGTCTAAAATTCTCTTTTTTTGGTTGTGACTCTGCCAGGCTTTGGTATCAGGATGATGCTGGCCTCATAAAATGAGTTAGGGAGCATTCCCTCTTTTTCTATTGATTGGAATAGTTTCAGAAGGAATGGTACCATCTCCTGTTTGTACCTCTGGTAGAATTCGGCTGTGAATCCATCTGGTCCTGGGCTTTTTTTGGTTGGTAGGCTATTAGTTATTGCCTTAATTTCAGACCCTGTTATTGATCTATTCAGCAATTCAACTTCTTCCTAGTTTAGTCTTGGGAGGGTGTATGTGTCCAGGAATTTATCCATTTCTTCTAGATTTTCTAGTTTATTTGCATAGAAGTTTTTATAGTATTCTCTGATGGTAGTTTGTATTTCTCTGGGATTGGTGGTGATATCCCCTTTGTCATTTTTTATTGCATCTATTGATTCTTCTCTCTTTTCTTGTTTATTAGTCTTGCTAGTGGTCTATCAATTTTGGATCTTTTGAAATAACCAGCTCCTGGATTCATTGATTTTTTGAAGGGTTTTTTATTTCTCTATCTCCTTCAGTTCTCCTCTGATCTTAGTTATTTCTTGCCTTCTGCTAGCTTTTGAATTTGTTTGCTCTTGCTTCTCTGGTTCTTTTTATTGTGATGTTAGGGTGTCAATTTTAGATCTTTCCTGCTTTCTCTTGTGGGCATTTAGTGCTATACATTTCCCTCTACACACTGCTTTAAATGTGTCCCAGAGATTCTGGTATGTTGTGTCTTTGTTCTCATTGGTTTGAAAGAACATCTTTATTTCTGCCTTCATTTCGTTATTTACCCAGAAATTGTGTTTAGTAACTGTTTTTTTTTTTTTCTATTTTGCACATGCGAAAAGGTATTTTGTAAATATTCTGATCTTGGTTGTTTTCCTCTGAAGAGGGATGATTTTGTTAAACAGTCTATTAACATAAGGAGTTTTTTAACCTTTGTTTGTTTAGGTTTGATTTTTCACTGTGGTATTACCTTTGAACATATAAAGGTTCTTCCAATGCCAGTCTAGTTCGACAAGACTCAATCTCAAAAAATTGTCTCCCCAAGTGTCTTGTCATAACTTTATTTTATGCTTTGGTAAGTCAAGTCTTGCTTGCCTTTGGTAAAACAAGCCTTGCTCATTGTAGGGTGTAATTTTTACTTCTATATTTCATTTCAAGTTCCAGGGTACATGTGGAAGATGTGAAGGTTTGTTACACAGGTAAACGTATGTCATGCTGGTTTGCTGCACAGATCAACTCATCACCTAAGTGTTAAGCCCACAATGGATTAGCTATTTTTCCTGATGCTCTGCCTCCCCTCTGCCAACAGGTCCTAGTATGTGTTGTTCCCCTCCCTGTGTCTATATGTTCACAATGTTTAGCTCCCAGTTATAAGTGGGAACACACGGTGTTTGGTTTTCTGGTCCTGCATTAGTTTGCTGACGACAATGGCTTCCAGCTTCATCCACATCCTTGCAAAGGACATACTCTCCTTCCTCTTTATGGCTGCGTAGTATTCTGTGGTGTATATGTACCACATTTTCTTTATTCAGTCTGTCATTGATAGGCATTTTTGTTGATTCTATGTCTTTGCGGTTGTGAATAGTGCTGCAGTGAACATACGCATTCATATAACTTTATAATAGAATGATTTATATTCCTTTGGATATATACCCAGTAATGGGATTGCAGCGTCAAATGGCATTTCTGGTTTTAAGTCTTTGAGGAATTGCCACACTGTCTTCCACAGTGGTTGAACTAATTTACATTTCCACCAACAGGGTAGAAGCATTCCTATTTCACTGCAGCCTTGCCAGCATCAGTGGTTTCTTAAATTTTTAATAATTGCCATTCTGACTGGCATGAGATGGTCTCTTATGGTAGTTTTGATTCACATTTCTCTAATGATCAATGATGTTGAGCTTTTTTTTCATGCTTTTTTGCCACATAAATGTCTTCTTTTGAGAAGTGTCTTTTTATGTTCTGTGTCCAATTTTAATGTTGTTCGTTTCTTTCTTCTAAATTTGTTTAAGTTCCTTGTAGATTCTGAAAATTAGACCTTGGTCAGATGGATAGATTGCAAAATTTTTCTCCCATTCCATAGGTTATCTGTTTGCTCTGATGATAGCTCCTTTTGCTGTGCAGAAGCTCTTTAGTTTATTTAGATCCCAGTTGTCAATTTTTGATTTTGTTGTAAGTGCTTTTGGCATTTTGATCATGAAATCTTTGCTGATGATTATGTCCTGAATGATATTGCCTAGATTTTCTTCTAGGGCTTTTATAGTTTTGGGTTTTACATTTAACTCTTTAACCCATTTGAGTTAATTTTTGTATAAGGTGTAAGGAAGGGGTCCAGTTTCAATGTTCTTCATATGGCTAGCCAGTTCTCTCAGAACCACTTATTAAATAGGGAATCCTTTCCCCATTGCTTGTTTTTGTCATATTTGTCGAAGATCAGATGGTTGCAGATGTGCAGTATTATTCCTTAGTTCTCCTTTCTGTTCCATTGGTCTACATGTCTATTTTTGTATTGGTACCATGCTGTTTAGGTTACTGTAGCCTTGTAGTATAGTTTGAATTTGGGTAGCATGATGCCTCCAGCTTTGTTCTTTTTGCTTTGGATTGTCTTTGCTATTTGGGCTCTGTTTTGGAGGCCCTGCCCAGTGAGGAGAAATGAATCCCAGGACCACCTAAAGAAGCAGTCTGACCACTATCTGCCATAGCCACTGTGCTGCACTGCGGGGGAATTCCTCCTGGTCCAAACCACTTGGTCTCCCTGGCCCCAGTAGGGGAAAATGGCCAACTGGAGCTGCAGTGATGGTGGGCACCCTTACCCCTGGCAATTCGGTCATCTTAGACAGTCTCCAGCCTGCTGCCACTTGCCATAACCTGAGTGGCTGCCGAGAGCCTGCACAGCTCTGTGCTTGGGACCCAAGGCCCTGGTGGCATGGGCTCACAAATGGATCTCCTGATTCACAGGTTGTACAGACCCATGGAAAAAAATGTGGTTTCCCAGACTGGGTAGCGCAATCACTCACTTCCTCCCTTGGCTGGGAGTAGGAGCTCCTCTTGCCCCCTGCAGCTTTCGGGTGGGCTGCCACTCCACCCTGCTTTTCCTCGGTCTCTGTGGGTCACATCAACGGTCTAGTCAGTCCCAATGAGAGAACACCCATACCTCAGCTGAAGGTGGAGGATTCACCCACTCTTTTTGTTCTTCTTGGTGAGAGCCACCAATGGCAGCTCCTTCTAGTCAGCCATATTGGCTTCTCCCCACCATCCTTACTTCTTTTTTTTTTTTTTTTTTTTTGACGGAGTCTCGCTCTGTCACCCAGGCTGGAGTGCAGTGGCACGATCTCCATTCACTGCAAATTCCGCCTCCTGGGTTTACGCCATTCCCTGGCCTCAGCCTCCCGAGTGGCTGTGACTACAGGCACCTGCCACCATGCCCGGCTAATTTTTTTCTTTTTTTTTTTTTTTTTTGTATTTTTAGTAGAGACAGGGTTTCACCGTGTTAGCCAGGATGGTCTCATCTCCTGACCTCGTGATCTGCCCGCCTCAGCCTCCCAAAGTGCTGAGATTACAGGCGTGAGCCACTGCGCCCGGCCCACCATCCTTTCTTCTTAAGCAATATCTTTCCTTTATCTTAGCTGGATTCCCTGGGTACTTATTAGTTAGGTCTCTTCACTGTGACTGGACTAGAATACCAATGTTTCTTGACACTGCTCAACGTCTATTAACTATTTACTCTCATCTGAGTAGTAAGTCCTATGTTGCTATCTTCACATGGTATCATCCTGATCCTTCACAGTTTACCCCCTCACCAAAGACAGGTCTGAAACTTCCAGTAGACTTCTGCCACTCAGTGCCGATCCCTTCTCTGTGGTGCTTTGACTCACAGTTTCCTGCTACTTTACCCACACCTCTGACGTCTGCCTTGTGAGCTCAGCAGAACGATTATGTTCTGCTTGAGTTCCAGTTCTATGTACTACAATCTGAAAATTGTCCCTAGTAAGAAAGCTATTGCCAATATGATATTCACATCATGAATTCTCTTTCTTTTGAGGATTGCACTCTCATGCTACCTGTGGTTTAGTGCTTGAGAAAAGTTGTCTCACAATTTTTGTCCAATTTTATGGTTATTTTAACTGCTATGACAAGTCTGGTGTCAGCTACTCTATCATGATCAGAAGTAAAAGTCTCCTTAAATTCTATCATATTATAGTTTATAACCCAAGTAATAATATTTTGTTTTATGTAGTATATGGCCAAAGTTGATATCTTTCAGTTAATACTGAAATCTTAATATAAATAAAAGCAATTATTTACACTTTTCTATTAAATATATATATATATATATATATGTGCTTACACTATGAATTCTAGATCTTCTTCCTGGATTTTTAGGACCTTTTGTCTGACATAACCCAACTATTTATCAAATTCTTCATCCTTCCATTAACTTGCTTGCTTGTAGTTGGGTTTATCTTGATGTCCTACAAATTTTTTTTGTTGTTGCTTAAAATCATTCAGAATCAGAACTCTGAGAAATATCTGGTCTCTGGGAAATATTATCTGCCGAATGGAAATCTCTGTATGTATTTTTTTCATAAATGTGCAATTTTAACAAACATCCTGGATAAATACAATGTACAGTTAAAACTGAAAACCAGTGGAGCAAGGGTATTTTGCCAAAAATACCCTTTCTTCTCCTTTTCTGAATTCTATCTGTATTATATTTCTGTATATTAATTTCTTTATTTCCTGAAACATTGACAATATGTGGTTGATACCATATAATATGACACATATACCATCCTCTATTATTTCTATAGATTAATTTCTGTTAGTCTTGACTCTTCCACTAGATTTTAAGCTGTTTGAAAAAAAAGACTACAACCTACCACAGTGCTGAACACTATTAAGTTTGAAGGGTCAATGGACCACTCTTGAAAAACATTGAATACAATTTTTTTTCTCTTTTACAAAGTGTTATAAATGATGGGCATTCAGAAAAGGCCACAGTTATATATTTACACAGATAGTAAATATATAACTCAGATCTGTTTGTTTCCATAGGCATAGGAATCAAGCACTTCCATTGGTGTTCAATTATTACTACATATTAGACTTATCCAGGAAGTTTCTTAAAATTGCATGTTACTGAAAAGAACCAGAAAAAATTCCATTCAGCAGGTACTGATAACTCCCAGATATCTAATTTTCAGTTATCTCTATGCGAGTCTGATGCAGGTGTTCCACAAACTTGAAGAAAAATCTCACTAAGTTATGGAGTTGGTGACTATATTGAATAACAAATACAATTATAGACAACGTTTTAAGCTATGTGAGTCCAAATTGAAGATTAGCTGCTAAAATGGTCCTTAGCTCTGAGAATACATTTTCCAATTTTAGTGAAAATCAGAAATTCATTGAGCTAGGTAGGCTTTTGAAGGTACTTTACCATAAACCTTTGAAGAAAGGGGCTAGAAAGTAGGTAACGCTATAATAGAGGGCAAATGAAAATATGCTTTAGACAAAAATGAAATCACTTTCATACAGGACTTCGAATAATTCAAATAAAAGCCTTTTCATCCTAGGTTCGGCTATGCATTGTTTTCCTGAGTGAAGTAAAATATCATAATAAAAATATCATGTGTTTTTGGAATTGTTTCTCTCCTCATTAATTACTTTTGTTTCTAGTTCTTGCACTCTTTTTCATAAACTGCTTTCTCGTATATATTTATTAAAAATAATTATTTGAGATAATTTTTTTTTCTGAAAAAGTCATAAAATTTTTTAGCTATTGACATGTTAGGATGTTAGCAAAGTAAGGATTGAAATCCCTTTATTTTACTGATTAGCATTTGAGGTTTATCTTTTATTTCTTATTAACAATAATAAAGTAGACATTTAATACACTTTATAATAATACATAAAAATTTAATTTCTTCAATAATCAAGTATTATCAATAGTGACAAGGTATTTCTAAATTTTTGCTGTGTTTTTGTTTAATAAGATATATATGTGTCTGTATATATATATACACACACTACTTCTTTTACATACTTTCTGAATTTGAGGTTTCTGAAGAGCAATTTTTATATATTATTTTCTTCAGATACACTTATACAACCCCTACTCCATTTTGTTTCATGTGGAAAATGGTTGGCTTTTAAATACATAGTCTGGAAACAAGGAAAACTGCACATACAGATACATTTAATATGTTACCACAAAGAATTATAAAAGCATTTAAAACACTCCAGAATTTATGCTACCTTCAATATTTTTGATGATATAGAAACAAAATGGAAATTTAAAAATAGTTTAAAAATAGTCTTTGTTAAATATTGTAAATATCAATTTAATATTCATTAGTTCAGACCACAGCAATAAAGCTTTTTATTCTTATTTTTGTTCTTATGCATGTAATCAACATTTTCTTTTTTCTACTTGTAAGTGAGAAATTACATTTGTGTGCTTTGTATGGTGAAATATTAGATTAATTTTATGGCAGATTCTGAAAGTTCATTTCCTTTCAACATCAGTCCTGTTTTTCCTTTACTACAAAATTATACTTACAAATAATACCCTTGGAGGGTAGTAATTTTAAAACAGTGAACATAATATACCATGATTTCAGATTCATAGAGCAAACTGTTAATTTAAAAATCTGTTTACTTTTTACATTTTCTACTGAATTGGGTTAGATAAAGGATAGTCTCAGCAAGCAGGACACAAATTTAATATGCTTCAACTATAAAAAATTTTCTAACTACCTCATCATTGAATTAATTCAATAATAAACATCTGGAAACCCTTTACAAAAGATGTAAGACAAATCCCATTTGACAAGAAGTTTAAATTGTCTTATTGATAGTTATATGAACAAATAAGTATATTTTGCACAAACATTTATAGTTTCTGCTTAGCCAGACAACTGATATAATGCATATTAACTTTGTATGATTTTAGTAGGCAACCAAACCACTGAAGGAAAAATGTAAAACAATGTAGTCTTTAAAGCGAATGTTATTTTACCCATCAAACATTTTCATTCTTTGTTTACATCTCTCATATACCTAATTCCCTATCATTAGAACAGTAATGTGTTAGCATAGTAACAAAATTATCAGATTTTCTCCACTTAAGGACATTTACAACCATGTAAAATGAGAATTTTTAAGGGTCTTTCTACTTGGTTTGTTTCCTATAATAACATGTTTGCAGCTGTAATTAAGGAATTTATAAAGCCACTGCCAATTAGCTAATTTGATGAGAACATCTGACTATGTTGAGGCTGAATTTCTACAGCTGGGCCTGCTAAATTATCATCAGCTCAACTTAAAGCAAGAAAAATATGCGCTGAGTGAAGGCAAGGCACCAACAGAGAAGAAAAACAAACAAGCAAGCATATGTTAGTATGTTAGTAGAAGTCACGTATTAAATAAAGCTACTTAATTGACAGCAGAGGGTTTTAAATATTAAAAAAAAACTGAACAGAGATTGTATAAGATGAAAAAATTTGGTATGTATATTATGGAAATGGACACCTTTCCTATTATGCTGAATCCCCACAAATAAGAAAGTTAGAACTAATGGCATTTTCCTAATTATTGACATTGCTAGAATTTTGGCACTTTTTTAAATCATAAAGTGGTGTTTTTAATGTGGTGTTGCAAATTGGACAGTTTTCCATGGAAAGACAAAAATGTTTTAAGAAACTCTAGGCCATATTTTCCAACAACTAATCGTTTTCGTATGTCTTTATAAACAGAAACGAAGCAATTCATTCAGCATTAATTTTTCTATCT
Organism: Pongo pygmaeus; assembly: GCF_028885625.2. NCBI lineage: Eukaryota > Metazoa > Chordata > Mammalia > Primates > Hominidae > Pongo > Pongo pygmaeus. Next base: position 90,922,417 of record NC_072396.2, on the reverse strand, counting down.
ACTATTCAAGATGAGTTGGATTGAACTCTCAAATCTCTCTGGTCCCTTTGTGACCAGAATGCATACTTTGATGAGCCAGCTGCCTGGTTTTAGAGTAGTCTACATCAATAAAAGACAAATAATATAATAGGTTTGTATTGAATCTCAACAAGACTCAACTCCAAATATGGACTGAAAATAGAAATTGGCCTTGGTACTTACATCAAAAGTTATTAGCCTGGGACAATTATTTAGATAGACTAAATTTTCTGATTTTTTTTGGAGCTTCCACTACAGATACACAGTGTATTAATGATAGATCTGTACTCCCTGTGTCCATCATAACACTCTCCCACACCCATTTCAAGATGTTAAAGTGCCAAAATTAAATAATGTTATACAACTTTGCAGATAGTGCTTTGCTTCCCAGGAAAAATATGTTATTTTTCTGCCATTAATTATATAGCAGGTGAGATAGGAGTATGCATGTGTGAATCTGTGTGTGTATAATTGTATCATCTGTAAATAAACAAAAAAGACACACTCACATTTGGTGATGAGGTAGTACTTTAATACATGGCTTGATAGTTTGTCCAGCCCTATTCTGCTCTCCAACAAGTTGCCACTGATTTTGAAGTCCCAGGATGAAACCAAGCAAACATCACATATGAGACAAAAAAATGAATCAAATACACTTGAAAATGAATTTATGAATAACTATAAATATACAAAGGAGTAAGCCAATAAACACGATAAAGGAGATGTGGTAGACAATGAGAAAATATTTCAATACTATATGATATAATAAACTAAGACTTCATTTTTAGTAAATCAAGTGTTAGAGTGACAAGAACATTTGTATTCAAAAGCATAGAGAACGAACACAGGAACAGAAAAACAAATGCTACATTCCCTCACTTGTAAGTGGGAGCTAAACATTGAATACATATGGACACAAAGATAGAAAAAACAGACACTGGGGAATGCTTGAGTGGGAAGAGTGGGAATGGAACCTGGGTTGGAAGGCTACCTGTGGAGTACTATGCTCACTACCTTGGTGACAGGATTATTCATACACCAAGCATCAGCAATACACAATTTACAAATGTAACAAACCTGCACATGTACTTTCAGAACCTAAAATAAATTTAAAAAAAGAAAGCAAACAAACAGATAGACAAAAATATAGAGACAATCCAAGGGAATAACTTGAAGCATAAATATTGTCTATTAACACAACACTGTATATATATATATATATATATTTTTTAATTATACTTTAAGTTTTAGGGTACGTGTGCACAATGTACAGGTTAATTACATATGTATACATGTGCAATGCTGGTGTGCTGCACCCATTAACTCGTCATTTAGCATTAGGTATATCTCCTAATGCTATCCCTCCCCCCTACCCCCACCCCACAACAGTCCCCAGAGTGTGATGTTCCCCTTCCTGTGTCCATGTGTTCTCATTGTTCAGTTCCCGTCTATGAGTGAGAACATGCGGTGTTTGGTTTTTTGTCCTTGCGATAGTTTACTGAGAATGATGATTTCCAATTTCTTCCATGTCCCTACAAAGGACATGAACTCATCATTTTTTATGGCTGCATAGTATTCCATGGTGTATATGTGCCATATTTTCTTAATCCAGTCTATCATTGTTGGACATTTGGGTTGGTTCCAAGTCTTTGCTATTGTGAATAGTGCTGCAATAAACATACCTGTGCATGTGTCTTTATAACGGCATGATTTATAGCCCTTTGGATATATACCCAGTAATGGGATGGCTGGGTCAAATGGTATTTCTAGTTCTAGATCCCTGAGGAATCACCACACTGACTTCCACAATGGTTGAACTAGTTTACAGTCCCACCAACAGTGTAAAAGTGTTCCTATTTCTCCACATCCTCTCCAGCACCTGTTGTTTCCTGACTTTTTAATGATTGCCATTCTAACTGGTGTGAGATGGTATCTCATTGTGGTTTTGATTTGCATTTCTCTGATAGCCAGTGATGATGAGCATCTTTTCATCTGTCTTTTGGCTGCATAAATGTTTTCTTTTGAGAAGTGTCTGTTCATATCCTTTGCCCACTTTTTGATGGGGTTGTTTGTTTTTTTCTTGTAAATTTGTTGGAGTTCATTGTAGATTCTGGATATTAGCCCTTTGTCAGATGAGTAGGTTGTGAAAATTTTCTCCCATTTTGTAGGTTGCCTGTTCATTCTGATGGTAGTTTCTTTTGCTGTGCAGAAGCTCTTTAGTTTAATTAGATCCCATTTGTCAATTTTGGCTTTTGTTGCCATTGCTTTTGGTGTTTTAGATATGAAGTCCTTGCCCATGCCTATGTCCTGAATGGTAATGCCTAGGTTTTCTTCTAGGGTTTTTATGGTTTTAGGTCTAATGTTTAAGTCTTTAATCCATCTTGAATTGATTTTTGTATAAGGTGTAAGGAAGGGATCCAGTTTTAGCTTTCTCCATATGGCTAGCCAGCTTTCCCAGCACCATTTATTAAATAGGGAATCCTTTCCCCATTTCTTGTTTTTCTCAGGTTTGTCAAAAATCAGACAGTTGTAGATATGCAGCGTTATTTCTGAGGGCTCTGTTCTGTTCCATTGATCTATATCTCTGTTTTGGTACCAGTACCATGCTGTTTTGGTTACTGTAGCTTTGTAGTATAGTTTGAAGTCAGGTAGTGTGATGCCTCCAGCTTTGTTCTTTTGGCTTAGGATTGACTTGGTGATGCGGGCTCTCTTTTGGTTCCATATGAACTTTAAAGTAGTTTTTTCCAATTCTGTGAAGAAAGTCATTGGTAGCTTGATGGGGATGGCATTGAATCTCTAAATTACCTTGGGCAGTATGGCCATTTTCATGATATTGATTCTTCCTACCCATGAGCATGGAATGTTCTTCCATTTGTTTGTATCCTCTTTGATTTCATTGAGCAGTGGTTTGTCATTCTCCTTGAAGAGGTCCTTCACATCCCTTGTAAGTTGGATTCCTAAGTATTTTACTCTCTTTGAAGCAATTGTGAATGGGAGTTCACTCAAGATTTGGCTCTCTGTTTGTCTGTTATTGGTGTATAAGAATGCTTGTGATTTTTGTACATTGATTTTGTATCCTGAGACTTTGCTGAAGTTGCTTATTAGCTTAAGGAGATTTTGGGCTGAGACAGTGGGGTTTTCTAGATATACAATCATGTCGTTTGCAAACAGGGACAATTTGACTTCCTCTTTTCCTAATTGAATACCCTTTATTTCCTTCTCCTGCCTCATTGCCCTGGCTAGAACTTCCAACACTATGTTGAATAGGAGTGGTGAGAGAGGGCATCCCTGTCTTGTGCCAGTTTTCAAAGGGAATGCTTCCAGTTTTTGCCCATTCAGTGTGATATTGGCTGTGGGTTTGTCATAAATAGCTCTTATTATTTTGAGATACATCCCATCAATACCTAATTTATTGAGAGTTTTTAGCATGAAGGGTTGTTGAATTTTGTCCAAGACCTTTTCTGCATCTATTGAGATAATCATGTGGTTTTTGTCTTTGGTTCTGTTTATATGCTGGATTACATTTATTGATTTGCATATATTGAACCAGCCTTGCAGCCCAGAGATGAAGCCCACTTGATCATGGTGGATAAGCTTTTTGATGTGCTGCTGGATTTGGTTTGCCAGTATTTTATCGAGGATTTTTGCATCAATGTTCATCAAGGATATTGGTCTAAAATTCTCTTTTTTGGTTGTGTCTCTGCCCGGCTTTGGTATCAGGATGATGCTGGCCTCATAAAATGAGTTAGGGAGGATTCCCTCTTTTTTCTATTGATTGGAATAGTTTCAGAAGGAATGGTACCAGTTCCTCCTTGTACCTCTGGTAGAATTCGGCTGTGAATCCATCTGGTCCTGGACTCTTTTTGGTTGGTAAGCTATTGATTATTGCCACAATTTCAGATCCTGTTATTGGCGTATTCAGAGATTCAACTTCTTCCTGGTTTAGTCTTGGGAGAGTGTATGTGTCGAGGAATTTATCTGTTTCTTCTAGATTTTCTAATTTATTTGTGTAGAGGTGTTTGTAGTATTCTCTGATGGTAGTTTGTATTTCTGTGGGATCATTGGTGATATCCCCTTTATCATTTTTTATTGCATCTGTTTGATTCTTCTCTCTTTTTTTCTTTATTAGTCTTGCTAGTGGTCTATCAATTTTGTTGATCCTTTCAAAAAACCAGCTCCTGGATTCATTAATTTTTTGAAGGGTTTTTTTGTCTCTATTTCCTTCAGTTCTGCTCTGATTTTAGTTATTTCTTGCCTTCTGCTAGCTTTTGAATATGTTTGCTCTTGCTTTTCTAGTTCTTTTTATTGTGATGTTAGGGTGTAAATTTTGGATCTTTCCTGCTTTCTGTTGTGGGAACACTGTATATTAAAGATTGCAATGGGTAGGTATAATGCTGACATCACAGCCTGCTTTGTCCATAACCAGAAGTACCATCTTCTTCAAGTTTTGTGGATATGCATATAAGATAATACAACCAAGAGACTGGATTTTTCAGACACAGTTCCAAGAGTAACAAAGCTGTGACAAAGCTACTACTTTTTTACAGTGCCAGTCAAAACAAGTTTTAGAAATATCTTCCTCTCACTCTGTAATTTTTCTTCACGGCTTAATGGATGACTGAGCTTCATAAGGAATTATTCTCCTCTCAAAGAATTTTTCTATGATTTATGCAATCTATTACAAGTTGTTACATATCAAGATTAAATTACAAGCTGTGTTCTTCATGTAAGATTGCTTTTTTCTGTTAAAAAAACTAATGTGAAAACACTTTGTATAAACAAACCATATATTAGTATCTCACTTTAGGGAAAATGTAAAAGAAATCCTCAAAATGTAACTAAATAGCTTTGACATTCTTGACCAACTTCTTTACTTTAGAAAAAAAATTGTTTCTTTTCAATTATATGGACCACATATAGACATTTTCCCCTATCTACAAAATCAGGGAAGTTTCTTCATGTGATAGTAATGAGGAATGAATAAGGCAATGCATATAATGCAATTATGAAAATGGCAGGCACATCTCAAATGCTCAAGGAATGTTAGAAAAGATACAATATATAAAAATGAGGAGAAAATAACCCACTATCCTGTAATTCATACAGAATAGATTTATCAATTTTCAGTATGTTTCCAGTCATATATGTTAAAACTATGCAGAATGTAGAAGGGTAGTGTTTCATAGGTATGTTGATTTGGAGTCAAAGAACTATACTTGGAGTTCCAGCTCCACAATTTACTAGATAAATGAATTTAGGCAACTTACCTAACTTATCTGAGACATTTTCCCCCATCTACAAAATCAGGAAAATTTCTTCATATGGTGGTAACAATAAGACAACACATGTAATGCAATTATGAAAAAGGCAGGCACATCTCAAATGCTCAAGGAATGTTAGATATATTAAAATCATTTAAATTATTTAGTTCTTACCATACTCTTTTTATATAACTTTTTTTTTCTTTGCTTAAAATTGTATCAAGGAAGCTCTGCTACTGGTAAGGCTCAGTAATCTCCATTTGATAATCATTTTGCGGATAAGAACTATAAAATCCATTAAAAATTTAAAAAATCTAACTGAAGGATCTTAAAAGTCAACAAAAATAGTCATATTTTTGAGGGAAGTCTTCACTTAGAAGAGGAAAATGGCATATGATAAAATCCTTATTGTTTGCTGCTTCTTAACCTAAGAGCAAGCACATAGGGTAGCTTAAACTCCAATAGGGAGTCCACACATTTTTGGCCTTAAGAACAAGGAACTTGAAGTTGGCACAACCACTGCCATGGGAAACTGAAGGGGTAATTCTAAATAGTATAGGGCCAGAAAGAGGGATTTAAAAATTGCGTGAATAACCTCTGCCTTAATCTCTGGACAGGCACTGATGGCATAAACAAACATAGAAAAAGAAAACTAATCAAAATTATACACTTTAACTTTGTCTCTCATTTTTTAGCATTGTTTTGTTTCTCTTTATGTATTATTGTACTGTGTCTTATTTTAGTTATTATTTTTATTGGTTCATCATTTAGCCTTTCTAATTCAGTAAAGAGTAGTTTATGTACCACAATTAGGTTTTTATATTATTCTGTGTTTTTCTGTGTGCTTACTATTACCAGTGAGTTTTGTATTTTCGAATGACTTATTCCTTCTCATGAACATCCTTTCCCTTCAGATTGAAGAACTCCCTGAAGGATTTTTGTAGAACAGTTCTGGTATTGATAAAATCCCTCAGGATTTTTTTCTTGTCTGAGAAGGTCTTTATTTCTCCTTCATGCTTAAGGGATATTTTCACAAGATCTTCAAGGTTAGGAAAAAATTGTTTTCCTTCAGCACTTTAAAAACGTCATGCCACTCTCTCCTGGCCTGTAAGGCTTCCACTGAAAAGTCTGCTGCCAGACATATTAGAACTACATTGTATGTATGTTTCTTTTCTCTTGCTGCTTATAGAATCTTAGTTTATTGTTGACATTGGGCACTTTGATTATTAAATACCTTGATGTAGTCTTCTTTGAGTTAAACTTGTTTCATATTCTATTACTTTCTTGTAGTTGAATGCTGATATCTTTCTCTAGGTTTGAGAAGTTCTCTGATATTATCACTTTGAATAAACTTTCTACCCTATTTCTTTTACAACCTCCTCCATAAGGCCTTTTGGACTTAGGTTTGCCCTTTTATGGCAATTTTCTAGATTTTTATATTTCATTCTTTTTCTTTTGACTGTGAGTTCTCAAATAGGCTGGATACAAGCTCACTAGTTGTTTCTTCTGCTTGATCAATTCTGCTATTAAAAGACTCTGATGCATTCTTCAACATGTTAATTGCATTTTTCACCTCTAGAATGTTTGCTTGATTCTTATTAATTTTTTCAATCTTTATTAATTTTTTTCCAATTGACTTCTGAATGTCTTCTCTGCATTATCTTGAATTTCTTCGACTTTTCTCAAAACAGCCCTTTTATATTCTGTCTCTGAAAGGACATATATCTCTGTTTCTCCATGATTGTTTCTGGTGCCTTACTTAGTTCATATAGTGAAGTTACGTTTTCCTGGATGGTGGTGATGCTTGTAGATGTCTCTCAGTCTCTTGGCATTGAATAATTAGGTATTTATTATAGTCTTAACAGTCTGAGTTTGTTTGTGTCTGTCTTTGTTGGGAAGGCTTTCAAAATATTCTACATAAATTGGGTTCCAAGCCCAATAATGCTGTGAGTTTTGCAGACTCTTAAGTACCGATTTGGTGGTCATGGTTAAGATCTAGAAGATTGCTCTGTATTTACAGGCAAAGAATCTTGTTCTTTCTCTTACATTTTTTCCTAAATAAATGGAATTTCTCTGTGCTGAGACACCTGGAACTGCAGCTGGGCTGACTCAAGTATCTTTGTGGCCACCACCACTGAGAATGCACTGGTCAGACCTGAAGCTACCACAGCACTGGTCTTTGCCCAAGGCCCTTCTTTCAGAGTGGTGAGTTCATCCTGGCTATGGATATGTCCAGAGGTAGTGTTTTGGTTCCAGGGTTTACAGTAACAATTTACCTTAGCAATTTACATTGATGTTCTATGCTACTGTGGTTAAGCTACCACTCCGACAGCAATATAATCCCCTTCCTTCTCTTCCCTCCCCTCCCCTTTCCACAGTCAGAGGAGTCTCTTCTTGTAGCCCTCACCATCACCAGTGTGTGGAGGTTTCTGACAGGTCACAACTGATATTTGCTTAAAACTCAAAGGCACATATAACTGTTTGTGATGAATATTACCAGGCCTGGGACTCATCTTTCAGGTCACTTGGCTCCCCTCTGTCCCAGAACATGTCCAGAAATGCTTTCAACAGCCTAGGCCTGAACTCAGAAACTTCAAGAATCTTCTTCTTACTCTACCCCACTGTGGATGAGTTGGTACCTAACATGCAAGACAAAGTCCCCTTATTTTTTATTTACCTTTCTCAGAAAGGAGTCTTTCACCATAGCCATCACAGCTGAGAATGTGCTGGGTCTCTCCTGAAGCCAGCATGTTTCAGAGTTCAAGGTCCACTATATACTCCCTGGGTATTGCTGCTAGTTGTTTAGTGCTCAAGGACTCTTTAGTCAGTAGGTGATTAATTCTGCCAAAACAGGGTCCTTCCCTTCAAGGTAGTGTGTTCCTTTTTGGTCCAGGGTTTATCTAGAAATGTCATCAAGGAGCTAGAACCTTGAGTAGTGGCCTCACAACTCTGCCATGTGCCCTATCCTATTGTGAATGAGATGGTATCCAAGATGCAAGACAAAATCCTCTTTATGCTTTGATTTCTTCTCCTTAAGCAGGAGAAATGAGTCATTTTGGTTGCTATGCATTTTGCTGCCTGGTGCTGCAGGAGGGATGGTACAAACCATCTCTCAGCCATGCCAGTGAGTATCTCCCTAGGTTGCATGCCACCCTAGTTCACTGGCTCTAAACCTAGCCTACCACTACGGGTTGTCTAAGAATTGCAGTCTTTGTGTCCTAGACTGCTTTTCAAGTTTACCTAGAACCCCAGAACACTTCAGCCTACAGTGGCAGGGATTGCCGACAAACTCAATTTCTGACTGCTGGAATACGTGATTGCCCCATGGCTAGGGCTGATCCAAACGCTCCCTCCCTGCACTGGTGCTGGCTGAACCCAGCACAGTTTTATTTCTTATTGTGACAGCACAGCACTGAGTTCAATGTAAAGTCCCACAGTTACTACACTTTTTCCTCTCCGCAGTGCACAAATTCTCTGCACTTCAGAGCCACTGAGGGATAGGGAAGGGTTGGCATTGATGATTCAAGACTGTCTTTTCTGCCCTGTTTGATGCCTTTTTTGTTGATACAAAGAGAAAACCAAGTACTGTGATTGCTCACCAAATTTTTGGTTTTTGTGACAGAGCAATTCTGTGTATTGATAGTTATTAAAATTTTGTGTTCCAGCAGAGGTAAAGAAAGGTGTAGGTTACTATTCTGCCATCTTGCTCCCTATTAATATGTATAAAAATACAGTAATTGCCATAATAAAGTATTGGTGCAAGAACACTTTAACAGACAACTGTAATAAAATATAATTCATAAACAAATTGAAAATATATGTACCCTTGAATATGACAAAGGAAAAACTGAAAATCAAAAAAAAAATTAAGTTAAATGCATATTCATGTGGGAGAAAGTTGATCTTGAATCGTACTCACATCATATAAAATATCAATATTATTTCTGTTGTGGTTATGGGTATGAATGACTAAAGATGAAATGTTCCAGTAAAAACGTAAAATAATATATTCATGACTTGTCTAGAGAATTATTTCTTAAAGAAGATTAAAAAATCATTAGTCATAAGGTAAAAATAAATAAATTAGACTATAATAATAATAACTCATTTTCATTAAAAGATACCATTAAGTGATAAAAAGGAATACCACGGAGTGGGAGGAAGATATTTCCAGATCTTATTTTGGCAATACTTGTGTGATGAATACATAAATAACTACTCAAATCAATGAGGAAAAGACAGAATCCTATTTATTTTTAAAATGGCAATGGACTCAAACAGGCATTTCATAAAATAGAATATTCAAATAACCAATAAAAATTAAAAAGCTCCAAACCTACCAGCATTTTACCCCTGTGCTGACACTGCCATCAGTGCAAAAGTAGGCATAAAAAACAGCAGACTCACTCCCAGCTCTGAGCGGCCATTGCTGCCAACATGAACATGCACAGAGGGTGAAAACAGTCCTGCATCCACCAGCACCTTGCTCCCAAGATGAAATCACCACTGGTGCAAACACATGTGTCCTCACCAGTAGATTCCCCTCTCCTCCTCTCCCCGACTTAGCCATACTGCCACTGCTGCTGCTGCAAATGCCTGCACAGAGGTGGGCACCCCAGCACCTGCTAGCACCCTGCCTTTGGTGATGACCATTCACTCCACTATGCTACCATTGCTGCTGTCATGTGTGAATGAAGATAGATCTTACTGCCACCTCCTTATGAATTGCTTTGGCTGGCACCACACATCATAGTGTTGTGACCAGTGGTCCAAGGGCACCTTGACCTCTCTCATGAAGCAGCTTCCCATCCTTGAGAAGGCAGAGATAAAAGCCAGGGCATGATACCAGTCCCGCAGCATTACAGCACACCATTCAGGAGTTCTTACCAAAGGCTTGGCCCCATAAAATCTTCCAATAATTAAGCCAGTCTACTGAACACATCTGATATCACAGTCCAACCCCAAGGTCATCAAATAGGATAAAATAAAAAAAACTGAAGGACAGAAACTTCAAATATTGAAGGAACATGAGCCCACAACAATGAGAAAGAACCAGTGCAAGAACTCTGACAACTCAAAAAGCCAGAGTGTCTTCTTTCCTCCAAGCGACTGCACTAGTTCTCCAGCAAGGGTTGTTAGCATGGCTGAGATGGCTGAAATGACAGAAATATTATTCAGCATATAAACAGAAATGAAGATCATTGAGTATCAGGAGAATGTTGAAATCCAATCTAAGGAATCTAAGAATCAAAATAAAATAATACAGGAGCTGAGAGGCAAAATAGCCAGCATTAAAAATAATGTAACCAATCTGATAAAGCTAAAAAACACTCTGTATAAATTTTATAATATAAACACAAGTATTAAAAGCAGAATAGACAAAGCTGAAGAAAGAACCTTAGAGCTTGGAAACCAGTTTTCCAATATAAGGAAGTCAGACAAGAATAAAGAAAAAAGAAAGAAAAGGAAAAAACAAAACCTCCAAGAAATATGGAATTATGTAAAGAGACTAGGTCTGTGACTCATTGGCATCCATGAAAGGGTTGTGGAAAATAAAAACAACTTGGAAAACATACTCCAGGACACCAGCCATGAGATTTTCCCCAATCTAGCTATAGGGGCCAAAATTGAAATTCAGAAAAAGCAGAGAACATCTGCAAAATAGTTCACATGAAGATCATCCCAAAGAGACATAATTGTCAGATTATCCAAGGTTGAAATGAAAGAAAAAATGTTAAATACTGCTAGAGAAAAAGAACAGGTCACCTACAAGTGAAGCCCATCAGAATAACAGCAGACCTCTCAGAGAAACCATTTACAAGCTGGAAGAGAAATGGGATATATATTCAACATTCTTGAAGAAAAGAAAATTCTAATCAAAAATTTTATATCTGATCAAACTATGCTTCATAAGCAAAGGAGAAATAAAATCTTTTCAGACAAGTAAAGGCTGAGAAAATTAGTTACTACCAGACCTATCTTACAAGAGCTCTTGAGAGAAGCATTAAATATGGAAAGAAAAGACCATTTCTAGCTGCTAAAAAAAACACACGCACACACTTAAGTGCACAGACCAGTGACACTATAAAGCAACAATGCAAAAAATTGGGCATAATAAACATGTAACATCATGATCACAAGATCAAGTCCACACATATCAATACTAACTTTGAATGTAAATGGGCTAAATGTCCTCATTAAATGGCTCAGAGTGGCAAGCTAAATATAAAACTCAGACCCAATGATATGCAGCCTTCAAGAGGCCTCTCTCACATGCAGTGACACACATAGGTTCAAAATAAAAGAATGTATATAAATCTACCAAGCGAATGAAAAACAGAAAAAAGCAGGGTTTGGAATTTTAATTTTAGACAAAATAGACTTTAAACCAACAACCATCAAAAATGCAAGAAAGGATATTAAGTAATGGTAATGGGTTTAATTAAACAAGAAGACCTAACTTTCCTAAACATATATGCGCCTAACCCAAGAGCACCCAGATTCATAAAGCAATTTCTTAGAGACCTTCACAGAGACTTAAACTGCCACATAATAATAGTGAGAGAATTCAAGACTAAACTGACTGTATTAGAAAGAGCATCAAGGCAGAAAGTTAGCAAAGATATTCAGGACCTGAGCTCAACACCGGACCAAATGGATCTAATACACATCTAAAGAATTCTTTACACAAAAACAATACTTCTCATTTGCATATGGAACATACTCTAAAATCAACTACACAATTGGACATAAAACAATCCTCAGCAAATGTAAAAGAACTGAAATCATAACAACCACTCTCTCAGACCACAACAAACAAAAAAATAACATACAAGACTAAGAAAACTGCCCCAAAACAACAATTACACAAAAATTAAACCACCTGCTCCTAAATGACTTTTGAGTGAATAAAAGTACTAAGGCAGAAATCAGTAAGTTTTCTTAAAACTAATGAGAACAAAGATACAACATACCAGTACCTCTGGGACACAGCTAAGACAGTGTTAATGGGAAAATTTGCAGCACTAAAAACCCACATCAAAAAGTTGAAAAGATCTCAAATTAATAACCTAACATCATAACTAAAATAACTAAAGAAGCAAGAGCAAACCAATTCCAAAAGTAGCAAAAAACAAAAAACAATTAACATCAGAGCTAAACTGAAGGAGATTAAGACATAAAAAAAATTCAAAAGATCAAAGAAGCCAGCCACTGACTTTTTGAATGAATTAATTAGATAGACCACTAGCTGGACTAATATTTAAAAAGGAGAGAAAATCCAAATAAACACAATCAAAAATGACAAAGTGGATATTTCCATTGACTCCACAAAATACAAATAACCATCAGAGACTATTTTTTAAAAAAAATCTATGCACATAAACTAGAAAATCTAGAAGAAATTGATAAACTCCTGGACACATACATAATCCTAATACTGAATCAGGAAGAACTTAAATCCCTGAACAGACCAATAGTGAGCTCTGAAATTGAATCAGTAATAAATAGCCTACCAACCAAAACAAACAAAAAATCCTAGGAATAGTTATATTCACAGCTGGATTCTTCCAGGTGTACAAAGAAGAGCTGGTACCATTCCTACTGAAAATATTCTTAAAAAATTGAGGAGCAGGGACTTCTCAACTCTTTCTATGAGGCCAGCACCATCCTGATACCAAAACCTGGCAGATACATAACAACAACAAGAAAAGTTCAGGCCAATATCTTTGATGAACATCGATGCAAAAATCCTTAATAAAATACTGGAAAACTGAATCCAGCAGCATAACAAAAAGCTTATCCACCACAGTAATAATGTAGGCTTTATCCTTGGGGTGCAAAGTTAGTTCAACATACACAAATAAATAATCAAGATCCATCACACAAACAGAACTGAAGACAAAAACCACATGGTCATCTCAATTGAAGTAGAAATGGCTTTTGATAAAATTCAACATCTTTTTACGTTAAAATCTCTCAACAAACTAGTTGCCAAAGGAACGTACATAAAAAGAATAAGAACCATCTATGACAAACCCACAGCCAATATCATACTGAATGGGCAAAAGCTGGAAGCATTTTCCTTGATAATCAGCACAAGAGAAGGATGCCCTCTTTCATTACTCCTATTCAACATAGTATTCGATGTCCTGGCCAGAGCAATCAGATAAGAGAATGAAATAAAAGGCATCCAGATAGAAAGAAAGGAAGTCAAACTATCCCTGTTTGCAGATGGCAAGGTTCTATATCTAGAAAACCCCATAGTCTTGGCTCAAGAGTTCCTTAAGCTGATAAACAGCTTCAGCCAAGTTTCACGATACAAAATCAACATACAAAAATCAGTAGAATTCCTATACACCAACCACAGCCAAGCTGAGAGTTAAATCAGGAATGCAATAGCACTCATAATTGTTACGAAAAGAATAAAATATGTAGGAATAGAGCTAACTGAGGAGTTGAAAGATCTCTACAATGAGAATTTTAAAACATTGCTAAAAGAAATCAGAGATGATACAAATGGAAAAACATTCCATGCTTATGAATGGGAACAATCAATATCACTATACTGCTCAAAGCAATTTACAGATTCAATGCAATTCTTATTAAATGATCAAGGAAATTCTGTATATAACTGGAAAAATAACTATTTTAAAATTTACATACAACCAAAAAGTAGCAGAAATGGGCAAGGCAATTCTAAGCAAAAAAAAGCAAGGCAGGAAGGACCATGCTGTCTGAGTTCATATTATACTGTTACAGTAACAAAAGTAACATGGTACTGGTACAAAAACAGACACATAGACCAATGGAACAAAATAAAGAGCCTAGAAATAAGGCCACACACCTACAACCATCTGAGTTTAGACAAATGTGACAAAAAAAAGCTATGAGGAAAGGACTCCCTAGTTATTAAATGCTGCTAGAATAACTGGCTAGCCATACGCAGAAGATTGAAACAGAACCCCTTTCTTACACCATATATCAAAATCAATTCCAGATCGCCTAAAGACTTAAATGTAAAGTGAAAAACTATAAAAAGCTGGAAGAAAAACCTAGGCAATAACATTCTGAATATAGAAACAGGCAACGATTTCATGACAAAGACACCAAAAGCAATTGCAGCAAAAGTAATAATTGACAAATGAGATTTGATTAAACTAAAGTGCTTCTGAACAGCAAAAGAAACTATCAACAGAGTGAAAAGATAACCTACACAATGGGAAAAATATTTGTAAACTATACATTTGACAAAGATCTAATATCCAGCATCTGTAAGGAACTTAAACAAATTTACAAGATAAAAACAAACAACTCCATTAAAAAGAGGGCAAATGACATTAACAGACACTTCTAAAAAGCAGACATACAGGCATTCAACAAGCATACAAAAAATTGTTCAATATCACTGATCATTAGAGAAATACACATGAAAACCACAATGAGATATTATTTCACACCAGTCAGAATGACTATTACTAAAAAAATCAAAAAAATAAAATGTAGATGTTTGTAAGGTTTCAGAGAAAAGGGAATGCTTATACACTGCTGGCAAAAGTTTATATTCATTCAACCATTCTGGAAAGCAGTGTGGTAATTCCTCACAGAGCTAAAAGCAGAACTACCATTCGACCCAGCAATCCTATTAATGGGTATATACCCAAAGGAATATAAATTATTCTATCAATAAGGCACATGCATGTGTCTGTTCATTATATCATTATTCACAATAGTAAAGACATGAAGTCAATTGAAATGCCCATCAGTGGTAGACTGGATAAAGAAAATATGGTACATATACACTATGGAATACTATGCAGTTGTCAGAAGGAATTAGATAATGTCCTTTGTGGAAACATGGGTGAAGCTGGAGGCCATTATCCTTAACAAACTAAACTAATGCAGAAACAGAAAAATAAATACCATGTGTTCTCACTTATAAGTTGGAGCTAAGTGATGAGAACACATGGACACAAAGAGGGGCACAAGAGACACTGGAGCCTACCAGTGGGGGGAAGGTGGGAGGAGGGAGAGGAGCAGAAAAAAAATACTATTGAGTACTAGGCTTAGTACATGGGTGACAAAATAATCTACTCATTGAACCCCTGAGACATGAGTTTACATATATAACAAAAATGTACATGTACCCCTGAACCTAAATTAAAAGTGTAAAAATTAAATAAATAAGTTTTCATCTAATTGGTAATCACAGAATGCTGTTACAACCAGAAAGAGACACCATTCCCTATGTACGAGAATATCTAAAATTAAAACAAATGAAAACACCATGCTATGGCAAGAATGTGTAACTGGAACACCCATACATTGCTAATAAAAAGTATAAATTGGTATGCACACTTCAAACACCATAGTAGTATCTACTAAAACTGAACACAAATATTAGTCACTTGGATCTTTATAACAAAATACCATAGGTTGGGTAGCTTAAACAGCAGACATTTATTTCTCACAATTTTGAATGCTAGGAAGTCCAAGATCAAGGTGTCAGCAAGGCAGGTTTAATTCTGAGGCCTCTTATCTTGGTTTATGAATAGATAAAGTAAATAAAGTAATGAATAGATAAGTATCTAAATGTCCATCAATGGATTTTTGAATAAAGAAATTGTGGTGTATGTACAATGTAATATTATTCAGCTTTTGAAAAGAAAATTCTGCATTTGCAACAACATGAATTAACTTGAAGGGCATTATGCTAAATAAAATAAGACAAAGAGAAAAAAATTGCTACATAATCTCTCTTATATGTAGAATCTTTAAAAAAGAAAAATCACATACACAGAAATGGAAAATAGAAGCATGGTTACCAGAGGTGAAGACTGAGAGAGGGCAAAGGGGAATGTAGGTTGAAGGGTACAAAATTGAAGTTATATAGGATGAATAAACCTAGACGTCTAAAATACAGCCTGAGGACTATAGTTAAAAATACTGCGTTGTATGCTGAATATTTTCTCAGACAGTAGATTTTATGTGCTCTTACCTCAAAGAGGGTAAGAATGTGAGAGGATGGATATGTTAAATTGCTTATCTGCAGTAATCCCTTCACTATATGTGGCTATATATATGTATATAAAAACATCATGCTGTACACAAAGGTAACTCATACACACTATTGTAAATTATATTAGCCATTATGGAAAACATTATGGGGGTTTCTCAAAAAACTGAAAACGGAATTACAATGTGATGCAGCAATTCAACTACTGGGTATTTATCTAAGGAAAGGAAATCAGCATATCAAACCATCCCCATTGTTATTACATCACTATTCACAATAGTCAAGATATTCAACCTAAGTGTCCATCAGTAGATGGAAGCATGAAGAAAATGCAGCATATATATACAATGCAATAATATTCAGCCATAAATCTAATGAAATTCTGTCATTTACAGCAACATGGATGAAACTGGAGGTAATTATGTTAAATGAAATTAACCAAATATTTCATATTCTCACTCATATATGTGACAGCTGAAATATTGATCTCATGGAGGTAGTGAGTATAATAATAGTAACCAGAGGCTGGAAAGGGTGTGAGGGTTGGTGAAGAGAGGTTGGCTAGTGAGTACAAACACAGAGTTTTATGGAAGGAATAAGATCTACAGTTTGATAGCATAGTGGTATTACTATTTATTGAAGAGATTGTCTTCCCAAAGTATTTTCATGACGCCTTTGTTGAAAATGAGTTCACTGTAAATGTATGGATTTGTTTCTGGGGTCTCTATTCAGTTCCACTGGTCTATGTGTCTGTTTTTATGCCAGTACCATGCTGTTTAATTTTCTATAGCTCTGTAGTATAATTTTAAGTCAGATTATGTAATTCCTCCTGTTTTATTCTTTTTGCTCAGAATATCTTTTGCTTTTCTGGGTCTTTTGTGGTTCCATATAATTATTAGGATTTTTCTTTTCTATGAAGAATACCATTGTTATTTTGACAACAATTGCATTGAATCTGCAGAATGCTTTGTGTAGTATGTATGTTTTAACAATATTGATTGTTCCAATCCATGAACAGGAAATGTCTTTCCATATTTTTGTGTGTCCAATTGAAGGTCTTTCCTGAGTGTTTTATAGTTTTCATTGTAGAGAACTTTCATTTCCTTGATTAAGTTAATTCCTATGTGTTTAATTTTATTTGCAGCTATTGAAAATGAAATTACTCTTCTTGATTTATTTTTCAGATTGTTCACTCTTGGCCTACAGAAATGCTACTGGTTTTTGTATGTTATTCTGTGTTCTGCAACTTTACTGAGTTTGTTTATCAGTTCTAAATTTGGGGGTGGAATCTTTAGATTTTTCCAAATATAAGATTGTATCTTATGCGAACAAGGATAACTTGACTTCTGTCTTTCTAATTTGGATGCCCTTATTTATTTCTCTTGTCTGTTTGTTTTAGTCAAGACTTCCAGTACTATGTTGAATAACTGAGGTAAGAGTAGACATCCTTGTCATGTTCCCAATCTTAAAGGAAAGGCTTTCAGATTTTCCCTTTTCAATATGATACTAGCAGTGGGTCTCTCACATATGGCTTGTATTATGTTGAACTATGTTTCTTCTATTTCCAGTTTTTTAATAAAGAATTGTGGAATATAATTTAGTAATTTTTCAGAAACAATTAAAATATTCCTATGAATTTTGTTCTCCATTCTGTCAAGATGATGATTCACACAGATTGATTTGCCTGTGTTGAACCATCCTTGGTTCTTTGAGATAAATCCTACTTGGTCATAATAAAAGATCTTTTTAATATGTTGATGAATTTACTTTGCTACTGTTTTTTGAGAAATTTTGCATCAGTATTTATTGAGATATTGGCCTGTAGTTATTTTTTTAAGTGTCTTTATCAGGTTTTGGTATCGTGGTATTACTGACTTTGTAGAATGCGTTAGGAGTATTCACTCTGCCTATATTTTTAAAAATACTTAGAGTAAGACTGGTGTCAGTTTTTCTTTAACTGTTTTGGAGAAATCAGTGATGAAACCACTGGATCCCAGAATTTTCTTTGCTGGGAGACTTTTTATTAGAGCTTTGATTAATTTATTTGTTACTATCCTGTTCAGGTTTTGGATTTCTTCATGGTTTAATCTTGGTATGTTTCATGTGTCTAGAAATATATGTATTTCTTCTAGATTTTCCAAACTATTGGCATATGGTTGCTTATAGTAGCCACTAATGATCCTTTGTATTTCTGTGATATCATTTGTGATGTCTCCACTTTCATCCCTGATTTTATTTATTTGGGTCTTCTCTTTTGTTATTATTAGTCAGGCTAAAAATTTTAAATTTTGCTTATTTTTAAAAACCAGCTATTCAGATTATTTATCTTTTTTTTTAGTTTGTTCTTCATTTAAATTTCTTTCTGCTATGATCTTTGTTATTTTTTTTCTTCTACTAATTTTGAGTTTGGTTTGTTCTTCCTTTTCTAGTTAATTAAGATGCCTCATTTGGTTATTTATTTGAAGATTTTCCCTTTTTAAATGTAAACACTTATAGTCATAATTTCTCTGTTAGTACTAGTTTTGCTGTATCCCATAGGTTGTAGTATGTCATATTTTATCACATTTGATTTCCAGAATTTTAAAAATTTTCTTCTTAGTTTCTTCACTGACCCTCTGGCCTTTCAGGAGCATATTGTTTTAAACTCCATGTGTTTGTATAGTTTCCATAATTTATCTTGTTATTGGTTTCTAGTTTTGTTACCATGTTGTCAGAGAAGATGTTTGATATTATTTCAATTTTTTGAGTGTTTTAAATACTTGTTTCTTGGCCTAACATATGGTCTACCTTTGAGAATGTTCCATGTACATAAGAAAAAGAATGTGTATTCCACAGCCATTGGATGAAATGTTCAGCAAATATTTCTTAGGTCCATTCGATCTGTAGTGCAGATAAATCTCATGTTTCTTTATTGATATTCTGTCTGGATGATATGTCCAGCGCTGAAAGTGGGGTGTTGAAGTCTCCAGCTATTATCATAGTTAAGTCTATTATCTTTCTCTTTAGCTCTAATAATATTTGCTTTATACATCTGACTGCTCCAGCATTAAATGCATATATATTTATAATCATTATATATTCCTGCTATATTAACCCCTTTATCATTACATAGTGCCATTGTTTGTCTCCTCTTACAGTTTTTGTTTTGATATCTACTTTGTGTGATATAAGTATAGCTAGTCTTGATTGTTTTTTGGTTTTCAATGGCATGAAATATCTTTTTTCATCTTTTTATTTTCAGTCTATGTGTGTGTCTACAGGTGAAGTGTGTTTTCTGTAGGCAACAGATGATTGGGTCCTATTTTTTTCATACATTGAGCCACTCTGTCTTTTGATTGGAGAGCTGATCCCGTTTACATTCAATCTATTGTTGGTAAGTAAGGACTTACTCCTGCCATTTTGTTATTTGTTCCTGGTTTTCTGTTGTATGATTTTCTTTCTTTTCTTCCTTTCTGTCTTCCTTTTATTAAAGGTGATTTCCTCTAGTGGTGATTTACCTCATTTTTTCTTTAATTTTAGTTATTTCTTTTATTTATTTTGATTTAAGGTTGCCATGAGGCCTACAAATACTATTTTATATCCCATTATTTTAATTTGATTACAAGTTAACTCTCATTGCACAAACAAGCAAAAAGAAAACAAATAAAAAGTCCATACATGAACTTTGCCCCCACGCTGTTTAACTTACTGTTGTTTCTATTGATATATTACTGTACTGTCTATGTCTTGCAAAGTTATGTTAGTTGTTATTGTTTATTGGTTTACCTTTTAGTCTTTCTATGGAAGATAAGAGTACTTTAGGTACCACAATTATAATGTCATAATATTTTTTGCTTTTCTGTGTGCTTAATATTACCAGTGAGTTTTCTACCTTCAGAGGATTTTTTTTTTCTAGCTCATGAATGTTTTTTTTCTTTCTGTTTGAAGAACTCCCTTTAGCATTTCTTGTAGGGCAGGTCCGGTGTTGATGAAATCCCTCAACTTCTAGTTTCTGGAAAGTTTTTATTTCTCCCTCATGGTTAAATCATATTTTTGCTGGATATATTATTCTAGGGTAGATTTTTGTTGTTGTTGTTTCATCACTTTAAGCACATCATGCCTCTTTCCTGGTTTGTACAATTTGCACTGAAAAGTTTGCTTCCTAACATACTGGATCTCCATTGTATTTTTTTTTTAATCTTGCTATTATTACAATTTTTTTTTACAACTTTTAAGTTCAGCGGTACAAGTGCAGGTTTGTTACATAGGTACACTTCTGTCATGGGGGTATGTTGTACAGATTATTTCACCACTCAGATATTAAGCCTAGTACCCATTAGTCATTTTTCTTGATCCTCTCCCTCCTTCCATCCTCCACACTCCAAAAGGCCCCAGCGTGTATTATTCCCTTCATATGTCCATGTGTCCTCACCTTTTAGCTCCCACTTATAAGTAAGAACATGTAGTATTTGGTTTTCTGTTCCTGTGTTAGTTTGCTAAGGATGATGACCTCCAGCTCCATTTATGTCCCTTCAAAGGTCATGATCTCTTTCTTTTTTATGACTGCATAGTATTCCACGATGTATATGTACCATATTTTCTTTATACAGTCTACCATTGATGGGCATTTAGGTTAATTCTATATCTTTAGTATTGTGACTAGTGCTGTAATGAATGTGCATGTGTCTTTATAATAGAATAATTAATATTCCTTTGGGTATATATGCAGTGGTAGGTTTGCTGAGTAGAATAATGTTTCTGTCTTTTTGTCTTTAGGGAATTGCCACACTTGTCTTCCACAAGGGCTGAACAAGTTTACACTCCCACAACAGTGTATAACTGTTCTTTTTTCTGCACAACCCCACAAGTATCTGTTATTTTTTGTCTTTTTAATATTAGCCATTCTGACTTGCGTTAGATGATATATTATTATGGTTTTGCAGTGCATTTCTGTAATGATCAGTAATGTTGAGTTTTATTTAATATGATTGTTGACTGCATGTATGTCTTCCTTTGAAAAGTGCCTGTTTATGTCCTTTGCCCATTTTTTAATGGAGTAATTTGTTTTTTATTGCTCATGTAAATTTATTTAAGCTCCTTATAGATGTTGAATATTAGATTTTCGTTGGATGCAGTTTGCAAAAATTTTCTCCCATTTTATAGGTTACCTGTTAAATCTGTTGATAGTTTCTTTTGCTATGCACAAGCTCTTTAGTTTAGTTAGATTTCATTTGTCAATTTTTCTTTTTGTTGCAATTGCTTTTAGTGTCTTCATCATGAAATCTTTGCCTATGCTTATGTCCTAAATTTTATTGCCTAGGTTGTCTTTTAGGGTTTTTATAGATTTCGGTTTAACATTTAAGTCTGTAATCTATCTTGAGTTAATTTCTTTTTGTATATGGTGTAAAAAGGGGGTCCAGTTTCAATTTTCTGCATATGGTTAACCAGTTCTCTCAGCACTATTTGTTGAATAGGGAATCCTTTCCCCATTGCTTGTTTTTGTCAGGTTTGTCAAAGATTAGATGGTTGTAGGTGTGTGGTCTTATTTCTGCAAATTCTCTATTTCTTCCATTGGTCTTTGTGTCTGTTTTTGTACCAGTACCATGCTGCTTTGGTTACTGTAGCCTTGTAGTATCGTTTGAAGGTGGGTAGCATGATGCCTCCAGCTTTTTTCTTTTTTCTTAAAAATTCCTTGACTATTTGGGCTCTTTTTGGTTCCATGTGAACTTTGAAATAGTTTTCTCAAGTTCTGTGAAGAATGTTAATGGTAGTTTAATAGGGATAGCATTGAATCTATAAATTTCTTTGGGCATTATAGCCATTTAAAGGATATTGATTCTTCCTTTCCATGACCATGGAATGTTTTTCATTTGTTTGTGTCATCTCTGATTTCTTTTGGCAGTGGTTTGTAGTTCTCCTTGAAGAAATTGTTCCCCTCACCTTTCTAGTTAACTGTATTCTTAGATATTTTATTTTTGTGGCAGCTATGAGTGGAAGTTCGTTCTTGGCTTGGCTCTCAGCTTAACTGTTGTTGGTGTATACGAATACTAGTGATTTTTGCACACTTATTTTTGATCCTGAGAATTTGCTGAAGTTGTTTCTTGGCTTAAGAAGCTTTTGGGCTGAGACTATGGGGTTTTGTAGATGTAGGATCACGTCATCTGCAAAAAGGGATAGTTTGAATTCTTCTAGTCCTATTTGGACGTGCTTTATTTCTTTCTCTTGCCTCATTGCCCTGGCCAGAACTTCTAATACTATGTTGAATAAGAGTGGTGAGAGAGGGCATCCTTGTCTTCTGGCACTTCACAAGGAAAATGCTTCCATCTTTTTTCCATTCAGTATTATGCGCCATGTTGGTTTGTCATAGATGGCTCTCATTATTTTGAGTTATGTTTCTTCAATACCTAGTTTATTGAGAGTTTTTAACCTTAGTGGATTTTGAATTTCATTGAAAGCCTTTTTTGCATCTATTGAGATAGTGTGGATTTTGTCTTTAGTTCTGTTTATGTGATGAATCACATTTATTGATTTGTGTATGCTGAACCAACCTTGCATCCTAGGAATGAAGCCTACTTGATTGTGATGGATAAGCTTTTTGATGTGTTGCTGGATTCATTTTGCCAGTATTTTGTTGAGGATTTTTGCATAAATTTTCATCAAATATATTGGCCTGAAGTTTTCTTTTCTTGTTTTATCTCTACCCGTTTTTTTGTATGAGAATGATGCTTGCTTCATAGAATGAGTTAGGAAGAAGTTCTTCCTCTTCAATTTTTTTTTTGTTTTTATTATTATTATACTTTAAGTTTTAGGGTACATGTGCACAATGTGCAGGTTTGTTACATATGTATACATGTGCCATGTTGGTGTGCTGCACCCATTAACTCATCATTTAGCATTAGGTATATCTCCTAGAAAAAAACAAACACCGCATGTTCTCACTCATAGGTGGGAATTGAGCAATGAGAACACATGGACACAGGAAGGGGAACATCACACTCTTCAATTTTTTAATACTTTCCATAGGAATGGTACCAGCTCTTCTTTGTACATATAGTAGAATTCAGCTGTGAATCCCTCTGGTACTGTGTTTTTTTTTTTTTTTTTTTTTTTGGTTGTTAGGTTAATTAGTATGGCCTCAATTTCAGAACTCTTTATTGGTCTCTTCAGAGAATCAATATTTTCCTGGTTTATTCTTGGGAGGGTGTATGTGTCCAGAAATTTAAACATTACTTTTAGATTTTCTAGTTTATGTGTATAGAGGTGTTCACAATATTCTCAGATGATTGTTTGTATTTCTGTGAGGTCGGTGGCAATATCCCCCTGGTCATTTCTGATTGTGTTTTTATTTGAATATTCTCTTTATTTTTTCTTTACTAGTCTAGCTAGTGGTCTATCTACTTTATTAATTTTTTCAAAAAAAGCTAGCTCCTGGATTTGTAATTTTTTTGTGTCTCTATCTCCTTTTGTTAAGGTCCTTTTTTTTTTTTGAGACAGAGTCAGTCTCACTCTGTCACCCAGGCTGGAGTGCCGTGGCGCGATTTCAGCTCACTGCAAGCTCCGGCTCACTGCAAGCTCCGGCTCACTGCAAGCTCCTGCTCACTGCAAGCTCCGGCTCACTGCAAGCTCCGCCTTCCGGGTTCACGCCATTCTCCTGTCTCTGCCTCCCAAGTAGCTAGGACTACAGGCGCCTGCCACCATGCCTGACTAATTTTTTGTATTTTTAGTAGAGATGGGGTTTCACCATGTTAGCCAGAATGGTCTCGACCTCCTGACCTCGTGATCCACCCGCCTCGGCCTCCCAAAGTGCTGGGATTACAGGCGTGAGCCACTGCGCCCGGCCTAAGGTCTGTTTTTGATTATTTCTTGTCTTCTGCTAGCTATGGGATTTGTTCACTATTGGTTCTCTAGTTCTTTAAGTTGTGATGTTAAGTTTTTAACTTGAGATATTTCTAGCTTTCTGTTGTGGGCATTTGGCGCTATAATTTCTGTTTTAACAATGCCTTAGCTGTGTCCCATAGATTCTGTTATGTTATATCTTTGTTCTCATTAGTTCCAAAAAACCTGTTGTTTTCTCCCTTAATTTTATTATTTACCCAAAAGTCATTCAGGAGCAGGTTGTTTAATTTATATGTAATTGTATGATTTCGAGTGAATTTCTTAGTCTTGATTTCAAATTTGATCACACCATGGTCCAAGAGACTGTTTGTTATTATTTCACTTCTTTTGCATTTGCTGAGAATGTCTTACTTCCGATTACGTGTTCGATTTTAGAGTAAGTGCCATGTGACAATGAGAACAATTTATATTCTGTTGTTTTGGGGTGGAGAGTTCTGTGCGTTTCTATCAGGTCCATTTTATCCAGTACTGAGTTCAGGTCCTGAATACCTTAGTTAATTTTCTGTCTTGATGATCTCTCTAATATTGTCAGTAGAGTGTTATAGTCTCCCACTATTGCTGTATGGGAGTCAAAGTCTCTTTGAAGGTCTCTAAGAACTTGCTTTATGAAACTGGTTGCTCCTGTGTTGGGCACATATATATTTAGAATATGTAAATCTTCTTGTTGAATTGAACCATTTACCATTATGTAATTCCCTTCTTTGTCTTTTAAGATGTTTGTTGTTTCTAAGTCTGTTTTGTCAGAAACTGGCATCGCAACCCTTGTTTTATCTGTTTTCAATTTGCTTAGTAGATTTATCTCCATGCCTTTATTTTAAGCCTATTCATGTCATTGCATGCGAGATGGGTCTCTTGAAGACAGCATGGGTCTTGATTCTCTGTCCAGCTTGCCACTCTGTGTCTTTTAATTAAGACATTTAGTTCATTTACATTAAGATTAGTAGTAATATGTGTAGATTTGAGTCTGCCATCATGATGTTAGCTGGTTATTTTGCTATTTTGCAGACTGGTTTACATAATTCCTTTAGAATGTTACTAGTCTGTTCTTCAGTGTGTTTTTGTAGTGCTAGTAATGGCCTTTTCCTTCCATATTTAGTGCTTCCTTTAGGAGTTCTTGTAAGACAGGTCTGGTGGTAACAAATTCCCTCAAGATTTGCATGTCTGAAAATGATCTTATTACTTTCACTTATGAAGCTTAATTTGACCAGATATAAAATTCTGGGTTAGGCTTTCTTTTCTTTAAGAATGTTGAATATTGGCCCCAAATCCTTTCTGGCTTGTAAGGTTTAAGATGAGGGGTCCACTGTTAGTCTAATAGGCTTTCCTTGGTAGGTGACCTGGCTTTTCTCTATAGCTGCCTTTAACGTTTTTTCTTTTTTTTCGTTTTCACCTTGGAGATTCTGATGACTATAGGTCTTAGGGATGATCTTCTCCTGGAGTATCTTACTGGGATTCTCTGCATTTCCTGAATTAGAATGTTGGTCTGTGTAGCTAGGTTGGTAAAGTTCTCATGGATGATATTCTGAAATATTTTCTTTTTTTTTTCTTTTTATTATAATTATTATTATTATTATTATACTTTAGGCTCTATGGTACATGTGCGCAACATGCAGGTAAGTTACATATGTATACATGTGCCATGCTTGTGCGCTGCACCCACCAACTCGTCATCTAGCATTAGGTATATCTCCCAATGCTATCCCTCTCCCCTCCCCCCACCCCACAAATATTTTCAAAATTGGTTCTGTTCTCCTCATTACTTTCATATAAACTAATCAGTCATAGATTTGGTCTTTTATATAATCCCATATTTCTTGGAGGTTTTGTTAATTCCTTTTATTTTTTCTCTATCCCTTTCTGTCTGTTTTATTTCAGAAAGGCAGTCTTCAAGCTCTGAAATTCTTTCCTCCATCTGGTCTATTCTGCTACTAACACTTGTGATTGCATTATGAAATTATTGCAGTGTAGGCCAGCTCTATCAGGATGGTTACATGCTTCTTTATACTGGCTATTTTGTCTGTAAGCTGCTGTAATGTTTCATCATAATTTGTACCTTTCTTTCACTGGTTTACAATGCACTCTTTTAGCCCAGTGAACATCAGTCCTATCCATATTCTGAATTCCACTTCTGTCATTTTAGCCATCTCAGCCTCAGCCCATTTCTGAACCCTTGCTGGAATAGTGATGTGGTCACTTGGAGGAAAAAGGGAACTCTGGCTTTTTGAGTGTTCAGTGTTCTTGCATTGAATCTTTCTCATCTTTGTGGGCTTACTGACCTTCCATACTTGAGATTACAAACATTTGAAGCTTTTTTTTTTCCCTTAAAATAGTCTGACCACTTTTCTGTAGGGATGCTGTGGTATGCTGGGGGTTCATTTGAGTCCCTAGGCAATACCATTCAGGACATAAGCATGGGCAGAGATTTCATGACAAAATTGCCAAAAGCACTTGCAACAGAAGCAAAAATTGACAAATAAAATCTAATCAAACTAAAGAGCTTTTGCACAGCAAAATAAACTATCATCAGAGCAAACAGACAACCTATAGAATGGGAGAAAATTTTTGCAATATATCCATCTGACAAAGGTCTAATATCCAGAATCTACAAGAAACTTAAACAAATTTACAATAAAATAACAAACAACCCCAATAAAAAGTGGGCGAAGGACATGAACAGGCACTTCTCAGAAGAAGACATTCATGCGGCCAACAAACATATGAAAAACAGCTCAACATCACTGATAATTAGAGAAATGCAAATCAAAACCACAATAAGATACCATCTCATGCCAGTCGGAATGGCAATTATTAAAATGTCAAGAAACAGTAGATGCTGGCGAGGTTGTGGAGAAATAGAAATGCTTTTACACTGTTGGTGGAAATGTAAATTAGTTCAACCATTGTGAAGAATGGTGTGGCAATTCTTCAAAGATAGAGAACCAGAAATACCATTTGATCCAGCAGTCTCATTACTGGGTATATACCCAAAGGAATATAAATCATTCTATTAAAAAGATACATGCACATGTATGTTCATTGCAGCAGCACTATACACAATTGCAAAGAGATGGAATCAAACCAAATGCCTATCAATGATAGACTGAATAAAGAAAATGTGGTACGTATACATCATGGAATACTATGCAGCCATAAAGAGGAATGATATCATGTTCTTTGCAGATACATAGGTACAGTGGGAAGCCATTATCCTCAGCAGACTAACACAGGAAAAGAAAACCAAACACCGCATGTTCTCATGTATAAGTGGGAGCTGAAAAATGAGAACACATGGACACCGGGAGGAGAACTACACACACTGGGGCCTGTCTGGAGTTGGGGGAGCAGAGGGAGAGCACCAGGAAAAATAGCTAATGCATGTTGGTCTTATTACTCAGGTGATGAGTTGATAGGTGCAGCAAACCACCATGGCACATGTTTACCTATGTAACAAACCTGCACATCTTGCACATGTACCCCAGAACTTAGAATTTAAAAAAAAAGAGAAAATGCAAATAAACAATAAAATGACAAATTGATTATTACCAGTGACCCCACAGAAATATAAATAACCATCAGAGATTATTATGAACAACTCTAAGCACAGAAGCTTGAAAACCTATAAGAAATGGATAAATTCTTAGACACATAAAATCTTCCAAGACTGAACCAGGAAGAAATTGAATCCGTGAACAAACCAATAATGAGCTCAAAAGGTGAGTCAATAATAAAAAGCTTGCCAGTCAGAAAAAGCCCAGAACCAGATATATTCACACCCAAATTCTACCAGATGGATAAAAAAGAACTAGTACCATTCTTACTGAAAATATTCCAAACAATTGAGGAGGATGGACTCCTCACTAACTTTTTTTATGAGGATAACATCAACCTGGTACCAAAACCTGGCATGGACAACGAAAAAGAAAACTTCAGGTCAATATCCTTGATGATTGCAGATCCAAAATTCCTCAGCAAAATATCAAACTGAATCCAGCAGCACATCAAAAAGCTAATACATCACAATCAAGTAGGCTTTATCTCTGAGACGCAAGGTTGCTTTAACATATGCAAAACAATGTGTTATTTACCACATAAATAGAACTGAAAACAAAAACCACATGATCAGATCAATAGATACAGGACAGGCCTCCAGTGAAAATCAGAATTCCCTCATGTTAAAAATCCTCAACACACTAGGCATTGAAGGAACATACTTTAAAATAATAACAACAATCTATGAGCAACCCACAGCCAACATCACACTGAATGGGCAAAATCTGGTAGCATTCTCCTTGAAAAGAAGAACAAGACAAGATGCCTTCTTCCATTACTCCTATTCAGTATGATATTGGAAGTCCAGGCCAGAGCAATCTGGCAAGAAATAAAAGGCATCCAAATAGGAAGAGAAAACATTAAGCTGTCCCTATATGTAGACAGCATGGTTGTATACTTAGGAAACCTCATAGTCTTTGTCCAAAAGCTCCTTGATCTGATAAACAACTTCAGGAAAGTTTTGTGACACAAAATCCGTGTAAAAAAATCAGTAGCATTTCTATACACCAACAGCAACCAATCTGAGAGCCAAATCCTCAAGGATCTAGAACTAGAAACACCATTTGACACAGCCATCCCATTACTGGGTAGATACCCAAAGGATTATAAATCATGCTGCTATAAATACACATGCACATGTATGTTTATTGTGGCACTATTCACAATAGCAAAGACTTGGAACCAACCCAAATGTCCATCAATGATAGACTGGATTAAGAAAATGTGGCACATATACACCATGGAATACTATGCAGCCATAAAAAACGATGAGTTCATGTCCTTTGTAGGGACATGGATGAAGCTGGAGACCATCATTCTCAGCAAACTATCACAAGGACAAAAATCCAAACACCACATGTTCTCACTCATAGGTGGGAATTGAACAATGGGAACACTTGGACACAGGAAGGGGAACATCACACACCAGGGCCTGTCATGGGGTAGGAGGAGCAGGGAGGGATAGCATTAGGAGATATATCTAATGTAAATGATGAGTTAATGGGTGTGGCACACCAACATGACATATGTATACATATGTAACAAACCTGCACATTGTGCACATGTACCCTAGAACTTAAAGTATAATAATAATAAAAAAGGAATGCAATCCCATTCTCAATAAGCATAAATAGAATAAAATATTTAGGAATATAGCTAATCAGGGAGGTGAAAGTTCTCTACAATGAGAGTTACAAAACATGTCACAAAGAAGTCAGAGATCACACAATCAAATGGAAAAATATTTTATGATCATGGATAAGAAAAATCAACATTTTAGAATGGCTGCATTGAACAAAGAAATTTATAGATTCAATGCTACTCCTAACAAACTACCAATGGCATTCTTCATGGGATTGGAAAAATTTATTTTAAAATTCGTATGGAATCAGAAAGGAGCTTAAACAGCCAACACAATCCTAAGTAAAAAGAACAAAGCTGGTGGGATCACATTATCTAATTTCAAACTATACTACAAGACTATATTGATGAAAACAGTATGGTACTGTTAAAAAAACAGACACATAGGCTAACGGAACAGAATAGAGAACCCAGAAGTGAGACCGCACACCTACAACTATCTGATCTTTCACAAACCTGATAAAAACAAGAGATGGGAAAAGGATTCCCTATTCAATGAATGGTGCTGTGATAACTGGCTAGACATGCAGAAGATTGAAACTGGACCCCCTCCTTACACCGTAAAAAATTAACAAAAGATAAATTAAATATTTAGATCTAAGACCTCAAATTATAAGAAAGAATCTTAGAAGAAAACAAGAAATGCCATTCTTTTCAGAAATAATTTTATGACTAGACCTCAAAAGCAATTTTAACAAAAATGCTTGTTGGGCTTAATTTGACAAGTGGGACTTAATTAAACTGAAGAGCTTCCGCACAGCAAAAGAAACTATTAACAGTAAACAGACAACCTACAGAATGAGAGAAAGTATTTGCAAACTATGTATCTGACAATAGTCTCATATCCAGAATATATAAGGAACTTAAACAACTTAGTAAGCAGAAAGCAAATAACCCCATTAAAAGGTGGGCAAAGGACATGAACAGATGCTTTTCAAAAGAAGACATACATGTGGCCAGCAAGCATATAAAAAAATACTCAACATCACTAATTTTTAGAGAAATGCAAATAAAACCACAATGAGATACTTCTCACACCAGTCAGAATGAGAATTGCTGTTATTAAAAAGTCAAAAAATAACAGATGCCATTGTGGTTGTGGAGAAAATGGTATACTTATACACTGCTGATGGGAATGTAAATTAGTTCAATCATTGTGGAAGCTGTTTGGCAATTTCTCAAAGAACTTCAAATAGAATTACTATTGTACCCAGTAATCTCATTATTGAGTATATGCCCAAAGGAATATAAATTGATCTACCATACAGACACATGCATGCATATGTTCATCACAGCCCTATTCGCAATAGCAAAGATATAAAATCAACATAAATGCCCATCTGTAGTAGACTGGATAAAAAAAATGTGGTAAATATACGCCATGGAATACTATGCAGCCATAAAATGAATGAGATCATATCCATTGCAGCACCTTGGATGGAGCTGGAGGTCATTATCCTTAGCAAACTAACAGGAACAGAAAACCAAATACTGCATGTTCTCGCTTATAAGTGGAAGCTAAACATTGAGTACATATAGACAGAAAGAACAAAACAATGGACACTGGGTCCTCGTTGAGGATGGAGGGTTGGAGAAGGGTAAGGATCCAAAAACTACCTCTCAGTTTCTATGCATGTTTCTTGGGTGACAAAATAATCTGTACATCAAACACCCAGGACACACATTTTACCTATATACCAAACCTGCACATGTAACTTGAATGTAAAATAAAGTTAAAAATAAAATAAGAATACATAAACAAATATAGTTATGTTACACAATACATATTTTCACCTTCTGCTACAGTTTGAATGTGTCTCCCAAAACACATGTGTTGGAAATGTAATCACCACTGTAGCAGAATGAACAGGTGGGGCCTTTTAGAAGTGAATGAAAATTAGTAGATTAATAGATTAATGCTGTTATGGTAGGAATGGGTTCATTAATGCACATGTAGGTTCCTTATAAAAGGACAAGTTAGGCCTCCTTTTGTTCCCTCTCCCCTTCTCTTTTCCCTTACATCATGGGATGATGCAGCAAGAAAGCCCTCAGAAGATGCCAACCATTTGATCTCAAACTTCCAACCTCCAGAATCCTGAGCTAATATATTTCTGTTCAGTATGAATTATCCAGCCTGTGGTTTTCTGCTATGGTAGCACAAAACAGACTAAGAAACAGTCCCACATGAAAAATTGGCTGAAATCACTTCTGCTTAACATCCTAGTACATTTTTACTTGGTTAACAGTGAAGTGAAAGGTTTTTCATTCCAAACCTTCTTTCGTTTCACAGTATAAATAGCCATTCAGGTAATGTCCATAGTATGCTGACCACCAAAATATCAGCAATCACATGTGCAAGATGTTCATAATTAACATTAGTATTCATAGTGCATATTAGTAATAAGTCATATGCAGTGTATTGCACAAAATATGTAGTAAGTTAATAAATAATTGGGTGTTGATATCAGAAATGAGAAGAGTTTTGTTTGATGGGATAATAATATTCTACTTTAAGACTATTATACAACTAACCTTTCAAATTTGAAAGATCAATGGCCACTTATATCTGTTTGTTTCTTCTGTGGGTTATTAGGTGCAAGAAGAATGGTACTTTTACTTGATAAATGGTTTTTTTTTTTAATGATATAAATAAAATGAAAGAATCCCCATCCCAAGAGGTATTTTACACAGCTGTTTGTGCAGTCAACTGCTAAATAATTTTGAGTGATTTATTTTTTTCTAGTAAAAATAGTAAAGGGTGGCTGATTGTCTTGTCTATTGAAAGGAATATTATTATAGTTTTCCTTCTGCCAGTTCTTTCCACGGGAAGCATAATTAGCAGTATCAACGAGAAAACAAAAATATCATCAGTGACTGAACTAGTTACTGTACTGCATAGAATGTGAAACAAATAAATCAAATAACTGGAAGTTAAATATATGTGGTTTGATTGGAAGAAAAGATGAACATTTAGTAGAACAAGGAAGCAGAATTACATATCAAAACAAATATTTAAATTCATTTGAATGAATTTTGGCAAATGATTCTTTCCTTACTGATTTGAATCCTTTCTTTAAGAAGCTTAGAAATAAATCATTATTAAATTGCTGAACTTTTGTAAATTCAGTAAAAGATAGACATGGCGTAAAGCAACTGGTCGTACTTTGTCAACATTCATTCATTTATGCAGGCCTGTGTACATTAAACTGAGGACTTACCATTTGCCAAGCACAGAACTCAGTCCAGGGTACATGCAGAAAAACTATGATAAGGTTCCTGTTCTCAAGTACCTCAGTACAGAAGGGAAAACAACATGTACCTATGACACTACAATTCTATATTTTAAGTCATAGTTTTGTGAGACAGTTCATGGACTCGAGTATCTCATCTCCTCCTGCACATAAAAACATCTAAGTTTCTGCTTTAGAAATTTCCCACTCCCTAACTTTCAAGCTTGCTTTTTACCTCTTTTGTTCTGGTTTGCTTTTAGTGTTTCTCATTTATTTTTCTTTATCTGCCTAATTGCTATATATATATACACATATATATATACACACACACATATACACACATATGTGTGTGTATATATGTATACATATATATACTTTTGTGTGTATGTATATACATGTGTGTGTATATAAATACATACTGTATATATACTTTTGTTTTATATATATATATATACACACACATACATATATACTTTTTTTTTTTTTGGAAACAGAGTCTTGTGCTGTCACCCAGGCTGGTGTGCAGTGGTGCGGCCTCAGCTCACTGCAACGTCTGCCTCCCAGGTTCAGGTGATTCTTTTGCCTCAGCCTCCCAAGTAGCTCGGACTACAGACATGTGCCACCATGCCTGGCTAATTTTTGTATTTTTAGTAGAGAGGGGGTTTTGCCATGTTGGCCAGGCTGGTCTTGAACTCCTGGTCTCAAGTGATCTTCCCGCCTCTGCCTCAGTATTTTTTTACACAGCTTTACCTTCTTTTCTCTCCGCTGAATACTGTTTCCCCAGCCCTTGGTTCCACAATCAGCCACCTTCAGGCCAACTCTGTTCCACCTCTGTGTCCAGTCAAGGAGAACAAGATTCTACAGTGTGCTCTGGACTCAGACCCTGAGGTTTCTGCTTGTCTTAGAGAAAGGGAATATAATAATAATAAGCAATGCACAAAGTACTCTGAACGCTGAGAGGGGAAACCTCTATGGTCCGCTCTTCCTGGGATGAAATGATGGGCATATGTGGTGTACAAAACTAACATATTAACTTTTGTTAAAGTGAATAACTATTGTCTTTGAGGAAAGTCTCCTCAAAAGTGTCCCTAAGAAAAACAAATGTTATTAAAAATTGCTTCCTATTCTATTTTCTTAAATAATTTATATATGATTAGTCTTCTCTCTTTCTTAAATGTTTATTTGATACTTACCAATGAAACCATCTGCAGGCCTGGAATTTTCTTTCTGAGAAGTTTTCAATTATGTGTTTCAATTGTGTGTTAAATTCATTTAATTGATGTATGACTAATCAGTTTTTCTGTCTTTCCTCGCAACAGTTTAATATATTTATTTTTCAAGGAACTTATCCATTTCATCTAATTATTGAATCTATTTGCATACAATTGTACATAATATCCTATTATATTTCATATATATTATTTGTGATGATGTCCTCTTTGTTATTTCTAATATTAGTAATTTATTTCATTCTTATTTTTATTTTAATTAAGGTATCTATAGGTTTATTATTTTATTGATTTTTACAAAGAACTAGATTTTGCTTCAATAATTTTAAAAGAACCAATCTCTTTTTCCTTTACACCCATGTCCAATCCATCTATTAATTTTCTGGGGTCTACCTTCAAAATATATACAAAATTTGACCACTTCTCAGCACCTTTATGATACCACTTTTGTCCAAGCTGTCATCATCTTTAACCTAGATTACTAGAGTAGTTTTTTTTGTCATTGTCCTATCTCTAATGACAATGATATTATTTACATAGAAGTCATTTGATTCATATTTGTTGAATGAACAGGGCTCAACTTTATATAGTAATTATATACTCATTCATCGATATTCCTACTATATTTTTAAGTTTACTAACATCAGAAGTTCTTTTTGGTTAGTGGGAAATAGTAAAACAAAGAAATTAATGGACTCTAGCATCAGATTATCTGTGACTGAAATCTGAATTCATGATTTACTTTCTCAGTAACCTTGAGCAAGTCAGTTAATTTTATTCTGTAGCTTAATTTATCATCTGTAAAGTGAGAATAATATTTAAACCCTCCACATAGGGTGCTGTGAATCTTAAATGGCATAATACATTTAAAGCATTTAAGTTAGTTCTTGATAAATATTAAAATACCCAATACATATTAGTTTAATTATTATTAATTTTATGTCCCTCTCAGTATCAGCCTAATACCTCAGAAACATTAGGTCTCAGTGGTACTTATTCTGTCAAGTATGTCACAAGAGTTTGCCAGTATGTAGCATTCACAGAAACATTTTCGATAAGCTGTGAGTTATTAACAAAAAAGTTATGTCTAATAAGAAGCCTTTTCCTTGTTTACAAAAAGATCCCCCCAAATAGAAGCTAGTCCTAAGATATAGGCCAAAAATATCTGTTCTGTCACAATCAGAAAACGTTGTGTTAGAAAAATGAACATAGTTTATGGGTTGCATAAAAATGAAATATAAGTATTTTTCATAAAATGCTGATATTGTGCTCGATATTATAAACTTTAGGCATTGAGGCACAGTAGTTTTGTTCCCTGTGACATAAAAATAGATGAAGTAGGTGAAGTAGAAAAAAGAGTAGATGAAGACCTCAAAATACTTTTACTCTTTTTACTTTCTCGAAAGTCTTAAAAGACTGTTTCATGTTCTATTAGGGTTATTCCACAAAAAGTAGTTGTTAGATAAATTCCTCTTGTGACTTACTGAAGATTAAAGTAATTGAGCAAAATAATTATTGCTTTCTCTGCAATGCATTAAATTTTAACACAAGTGTTCTGGGCACATCTTACCACTCAACTGTTCTAGATTTTGAAAGCCAAGAATTCTGACTGAAGCTGTGGACTCAAAGACTAAGCATTTTATCTTTTATAGAAAAAACAAAAAATGCTGCCGAATATCTTTTTTCTCTCAAAATTTCATGCTTCTCTTCTTTGGTTCTTAAAAAGCCATTGCAATTTGGGCTACACTGTCAATCAAGGATAGTAGGTCTATAAGTTTCCTCACATAAGTTTTTGAGATATCTTCTGCAATATAAGCACAGCCAAAAGAAAACAAGATCAGGCAAGTTTGCTGACTATTATCTTCCCCATAATGGAATTACACTTAGCCAGCCACTACCTTTATTTCCTTTCAACCATTGGTCACAGAAGTACTTTGAATTCCCCTTTAATGATATTTAAAGTTGTAGAGTGATTTTTCTCCAATTCATTAAAAGTACCTTTTCCTAAATCCATGCCATATTTGCAATATTTATTTTTATGAAAACTGTGAGACCCATTGCAAGGGCAAAGAGACAGCCTTTTAGGGGTTAAGGTTATTTTAGATCATACCCTAGAGCTACTGATCTATGTACTATGGTAGGAATATTTGAATAACACATACCTAGTACAACTCCCTTATTGTATAGAAAATTGAGGTCAGAGAAATGAAGTGATTTCCTGTGGTCGTCACATGACTAAAGTCACCAGCAGAGAACAGAAACTAGTTTTCTGCCTTCAAAGATATTTCCCGTTTCACTGCACCACACTGATTCTTCTCATACAATTCCTGGTGAAATAGTTACTTTTGCTTTGAGACTTGATGACTAATCTTGTAAATGTGTACTCACAGCCCTGTCACAACTTTATTGGGTTCTCTGGAAACAAAAAACAAGTATGCCTTGTCTTCTGAAAATTGGCTTTTTTGCCATAAATATCAAATAGGCTTGTTTCTAAAACTTAATTTTCTTTAACATTTTTCTTAGTGTTTGAAAAGGATTTCAGGTTACAAACACTAGTCTATGACAGAACTTCAAAATTTCTTATTAGCCCTTTGTTTTAGGGCACAAAGTTTAGTAACTATTTAAAAAGGTAACTTTGTTTCAGGTAGATGGCTATGTACGTATCCCACAGTCTAGCATAATCTTACCTGTGTAGCTCAGGATCTCTAAATGTGTGAGAAGACATGAAAAAAATATCCTCTGAATTTGGCAAGGTATTATCTCAGTAATTCTTATAAAAAGGATTATTTTTTATTTTTTCAAGCTCAGAATGTGGACAATGGTCTCTAATTTACTCGCTGTTTTGCAACTGAAAAACTGGGAATATAGCTTCTGATAACAGCAAGACAGTAACTGGCTACAGCTATATACATGCAATAGACTAAATAACACCACCCCAAAGGTATCAACATCCTAGTCTCAAAACCCTTTGAAAAGCTTTACATGAAAAGGGGACTTTGGGAGTGTGATTCAGTTAAGTATCTTCAGAAGGAAAGATGAACTTGGATTATCCAGGTGGGACCAGCATAACCAAAAAGTTTCTGAAGAGACAGAGACAGGTGAGTCAGAGAAGGAGATGTGATTGTGCAAGTAGAGAGAAGTAAGGTGATTTGATGATGAAAGCAGAGATCAGAGAGAAAGAGATTTGAAGATGTTGCAATGTTGGCTTTGAAAATGGAGGAAGGAGGCCATGCATGAGTCAAGGAAAGCAAGTGACCTCTAGAAGCTGGAAAAAGCAAGGAAATGGATTATCCTCTAGATCCTTTAGAAGGAACTCAGCCTTGTCAACACCTTGGTTTTTAAAATTTAACATTTCCAGAAATGTAAGATAAAAATATGCTGCTTTACACCACTCAGTTTATGGTAATTTGTTACAGCAGCAACATGAAACTAATACAATATGACTATATTCAATGGACTATAAGAATATAAAAGAGTGTTAGCTAAGATGAAAGGGGAACACAAACCACTTTCTGTTTACATTTAATCCATACATGCTTTATTAGTGTTTAGAAAATTAGAACTTTTAAAGAGAATAGATTACTTCAAATGTTAGTATTTCTTCAGATGCCCTAAAAACTCCAAAGGAAACGTACTTATAGAATAAATTCAAACTTCATTTAAAAATGTACATGGACACTAGAATCCTCCATTGATTGGAATTTCAGACTAAAAAGTAAAATAATACAAAGGGTAGAGTACACTTACTGGGCCACATAGTGTTGATTTATTTTATTTTATTTTATTTTAATTTTATTTATTTTATTTTTTTTATTTTTTTTATTTTTTGAGATGGAGTTTCACTCTTGTCGCCCAGGCTGGGGTGCAGTGGAACGATCTCAGCTCACTGCAACCTCTGCCTCCCGGGTTCAAGTGATTCTCCTGCCTCAACCCCCCGAGTAGCTGGGATTACAAGTGCCTGCCACCACGCCTGGCTAATTTTTGTATTTTTAGTAGAGATGGGATTTCACCATGTTGGCTAGACTTGCCTCGAACTCCTGACCTCAGGTAATCCACCTGCCTTGGCCTCCCAAAGTGCTGAGATTACAGGTGTGAGCCACTACGCCTGGCCAACATAGTATTATAAGTGCATTTCATATGTGACGTTGCTTATTCCTTAAAGCCTATAAATAGGTACTATTATTATTATTATCAATTTGTAAAGGATAGAACTGAAGCTCAAATGGGTTGAATAAATTGTCCAGCGTCATACAGCTAGCAAATGGCTGATATCTGATTCTAATGCATATAGTCACAAACTATGTGTGTTTGTGTGTATGTGCTGGTGTTTTATTTGTTATTGAAATATAATGTAGATAGAATTAAATATCTTAATCTTAAGTGTATAGGGTGATTAAATTGTACAGATATATACATCAATGAAATCCTATTAAAAATACAGAATATCTCCAGAACTTCCAAAGCTCCCTGTTCCACTTCACAGTCAGTATCCCCTTAGAGATGATTACTTACTGACTACTAATAATGATATGTCAATTACTTTTGCCTGTTCATGATTACTGATGTTCAGATTATGTGACGCTTAGAAATCTCATCAATTAACAAAGGGAGTTTTGCATTTGCATGTGTTGAACAAACATATTTGATCACTTATGGGAAAGACACAAGAATCGGTGCTGAAGTGAGCCAAACAAATTTCATTTCTGCACTGAAGGAACTCACAGTTCTAAAAGGTAAGACAGATAGGTAATAAACAAAGGAAAGTATGAGTTTCCATTGTTTTACTTAAAAGGGGTTTCAACATAGACTTGGGGAAGTCAGGGAAGGTTTCCTGAAGGAAGAAATTTCTATCTTAAAGAAAATTATAGAAAATTATCACCCTAAACTAGGTCACACTTGAACATGAATGCTATATCATTAATAATTACACAGAAGACAACAGGACAAAATAATAATTATTACAGGAAAATTGAAATATACGGTCAGCCTACTTATCTTATATCTGAAAGATGACTGGGAGTTAGCTGGGTAAAGATGGAATGTATGGAGAAACACATTTTAGGCAGCAGGGCTAGCATTTACAAAGGCCAAGATGCAAGAAAAAGTATACAGCATATATAGGGAATTAAACATAGTTTAGTATCAGTAGATGTAATGTTAAAGTTGGAAAGTGGTAAGATACGAGGCAGAAGGAATAAATAAGTACCAAATCATATATACCCACGTAATGGAAAATTATGAACGAATATAAGGTAGAGGACTGACATAATCATATTTACATTTCAGGAAGATTTCTAGAGCTACAATGTCGAACACAAATCAGAAGGAGGCAATACTAGAGATAAGTATTCCAGTTAGATTGCAATAATCTCAGTAAGAGGTGATGGCCTAGACTAGGGTAGACTAGCATAGTTGGAAAGATATTCATTGATTCAGAATACTTAGGAGGTAGAACTGGTAATACTTGGTTATTGCTTCCCTATAGGGTTAGAGGGAAAATGAGGAATAATGCATGACTCCCAGATTTGAGGCTTAATCAAATGCATGGATGTTGGTTCTTTTTCTATTTACTGAGAATGGGCACAAAGAAGATGAAAATTAACCAGGTTTTTGGTAAAGTTCTGGGATGTAGAGAAGAACCTGTTGATTCTATGTCTTGCATGTCCTCAGCCTATCTGAGTTCACTTCTCACTGTTGCAGATAGGCCCTATGCACACAGACAGCTTCCTCAAGTGCCTATATATTCCGACTTCATTAAACTTTCATGATCAGTCCACTCTCAGGGAGGATTGGAAGTGCTAGAGAATTAACACTACTAAGGACTGTTGTAAAACAACTACACTACAAGAATCTCTCAAGGGCAAGAATGTATGATTGTTTCCCATAAACTGCATGTGGGCCAAACATGAAAGAGCTAGTATGGGTGTGTCTTAGTTATAATGTCTAAGAGAATAACTGAAAGGGCAAGGGGATCTCTGTGAAGAAAACTGGAAATGGTACTGCCAGATGCCTTGGGGCTATGGAGTAAGTGGCAGGCAACTAGCTAGAATAGGACAGGATTTACTCCTTTCAAGGGAATTGCAGATGAGAGATCCCCAGTGATGGGGAGTGTTTTTGAAGAACTGAAAGTCCACGGAAAGTCAGCATGCATGAAAGGACTGCCAAACCCTGAGAAAACATGAAGACAGATTATGACATTTTCAGTCAGATGAGAAATTCGCTACTTTCATTGTATCTTTAGTTTCCTCATTCTGTAGCCTTGGAGGACAAATTAAATGAGAATAACAACTAGGAGAGAAGGATTATAAATACTATGTCGGAAAAGATGGACATCTTTTCCATCATGCATCTCTGCCACACACTTGAATGTGTCCTGCTTTCAACATGCCCACTTCTTTACTCTTATATGAGATCGGATACTTTAATTTTGACCAAAAATCCTTGTATAACTCATAAATTACCAGAAAAGTCATGTTGCTGGCTTGAATTTTATATCCAAGTGAATAAAATGCAAAGGGGCAAGGGTTATAAAATTAAATTACTTAATGATTATATCCTATTCATCATTTTTGTTTTATACATCATTTACACTTACAGATTTTGTAATTTACTTTTTTACAAAAGTACTACAGAAAATTTTCTGCAACTGTATTTCTCACAAAATCTATAATGACATCTTCTCGTGTCTCTTTTCATTTCAGTACATACAGATCTACCTCATTCTTTTAGCTGCTACATATTACCCCATTGTATAGCTGCACTATAATGAATTTAACTGCTCTTTTAATGCTGGACACTAAAACTGTATGTAATTTTTACTACTACTAATGCTGCTATGAACATATAAAAATCTGTCTCTATATATACACATATGTGTATGTATGTATGTGTGTATATATATATGTACACACACTGATGCACAAGCATATGCAGTAGTGAACTAGAATAGATTTCTAGAAGTAAAATTATTAAAACAGAATTCACATCTTAAATTTTCATGTCATTACTAGATTTATTTCTGAAAAGGTTTAACCAATCCACATTGTTGAGGTTTTAAAATGTCTATAAATTATTTGATACTACTCCTTTCAAAAGAAAGGAGCCAAATATTTTTACCTTTGAGTATGAGCTGTACTTAGTGACTCTCTTCCAAAAAATAGAATGTGACAAAGTGATAATGTGCGATTTCCTAAGCTATACCATAAAAGACATTGGGATTTTTTCTTCTTTCTCTTATACCACTCTTTCTGAGGAGAAGTCAGTTGCCATGTTCTGAGGATACTTAAGGAAATCTATGAAGAGGTCAATTTTGTGAGAAAATTAGTCCTTGATATGGTTTGGCTCTGTGTCCCCACCCAAATCACATGTCCAATTGTAATCTTCACGCGTGGAAGGGAGGACTTGGTGGGAGATGATTGAATTATGGGGGTGGACTTCCTCCAT
This sequence comes from Pongo pygmaeus, assembly GCF_028885625.2. Taxonomy (NCBI): domain Eukaryota; kingdom Metazoa; phylum Chordata; class Mammalia; order Primates; family Hominidae; genus Pongo; species Pongo pygmaeus. Next base: position 90,881,157 of record NC_072396.2, on the reverse strand, counting down.
GCTGTTCTCATGATAGTGAGTAAGTTCTCACGAGATCTGGTTGTTTGAAAGTGTGTAGCACTTACGCCTTCCCTCTTTTTCTCTCTCCAGCTCTGCCATGGTAAGACGTGCCTGCTTCTCCTTAACTTTTCGCTACAATTGTAAGTTTCCTGAGGCCTCTCAGCCATGCTTAGTGTACAGTCTGCAGAACTGTGAGTCAATTAAACCTTCTTTATAAATGAGTGACCCAGTCTCAGGGAGTTCTTTAAAGCAATGTGAGAAAGAACTAATACAGTGCTCCTGTTAATAGCCAGCAAGGAACTGAGACCTTCTGTGAAATAGCCATGTGAGTAACCCATCTTGGAAGTGGATCTGTAAGGAGCCCTGGACTGTGTTTTGACTACAACCTCACGAAAAATCCCAAACCAGAATAATCCATCTAACTAACTTCTGAATTCCTAACCCACAACAACAGAGATTTTTTAAAAATGTGTTGCTTTAAGTTGCTAAATGTTGAGCAAATATTTACACAGCAACAGATGCTGCTACGAACATACAAAAATCTATATATACACATATATGTGTGTGTATGTATGCATGTGTGTATATATATATATGTACACACAGATGCACAAGGATATGCAGTAGTCCACTAGAATAGATTTCTAGAAGTAAATATATCTAATACCTATATTTTCACAAAAATAAAATATTAAAAAATATATTTAATACATATATTTTCACAAAAAGTGAATAAAAATAGTCTTTTTTCTGATATCCTGGGGAATACCAATTCTACTTTTATTATCATATTGTAAGTTTAATTTTAAAATGTGGATCGAGTGAACATGCTTCCTGCTCATTTTTATTTTTCCAACCTCACATATTGAAGTGCTTAATATTCGGTCTTTGGACAACATTTATTTTTCAAGTTCACTTCCTTGAGAATTTCATTTAATCTTATGGCTTGGGAAACTTATTTTTACCCTTTGATATAGTTTGTATATATGTGACCTACAAATCTCATGTTGAAATGTGATCTCCAGTGTTGGAAGTGGGGCCTCATGGGAGGTGTTTGGGTCATAGACGAAAATCCCCCATGAATGGCTTGGTGCTGCCCTCATGGTAACGTGTTAATTCTTGTTTTTAATTCCCTTGATATCTGGTTGTTTAAAAGAGTCTTGAACCTCCCTCCTCTCTCTCTTGCTCCTTACCTTGCCATGTGACACACCTGCTCCTTCTTCTCCTTCTGCCATAATTGGAAACTTTCTGAGATCCTTACCAGAAGCAGTTGATGTTGCCATGCTTCTTTTACAGCCTGCAAAACCATTAGCCAAATAAACTTTTTTTTCTTTATAAGTTACCTAGTCTCAAGTATTCCTTTATAGTAAGGCAAAATGGACCCTTGTAAATCTCAAATTTATATCTCTATTCCTGACCTCACCTGTACAACTACCTGCTCAGTGTCTTTACTTGGATGTCTAATAATCATTGTTGAAGTATTCTGACTAAGCCATGTTTATGATCTTTCCCTTAAACTGACACATCTGCAGTTTGTCCCCTCTCACTATAAGGCAAGTCTATCTTTCTAGTTGCTCAGGCCAAATATCTTGCAATCACCCTTGATTTATATCACACATTATGGTTAATCCATCAGCAAATTCTGTTGACTATACCCTCAAAAGATATTGAGAACCCACTTACTTTTCACTGCTTTTTCTGCCATGTCCATTGTCCAAGCTAGCTAATACCATCTTGAATAGTCTACTTGCTTCCACCCTTGATCCTTGCAGCTTATATTTCACATAACAAGGAATGTAATCTTAAATAAAAAAAGATGAGAGAAGTCATGTCAGTTCTTTGCTGAAAACCTTCTAAAATTGTCTCATTCTATATAGCATAAAGTGAAAGCTTTACCGGGACCTGCAGATACCCTCACAAACCTCATCTTTCACTGTGAGTCACTGCATACTGTATGCAACCACACTGACCTCCTAGTTGTTACTCCAAAGTTTCATGCAAGTTTCAGCCTCAGGACATTTTGATGAAGTTGTTTGTCTCTTTCCTACTAATCTGTGAGCGTATGCATATATTTAAAAATTTTTTGCCCATCAAATTATTATTTAACATGAGATCTACTCTCTTAAAACATTTTAAGTGCACAACACACTATTGTTAACTACAGGCACAATGTTGTACAGAAAATATCGAGCACCTGTTCATCTTGTGTAACTGAAACATTATGTCCCTTGAACAGTAATTTCCCATTTCTCCCTGTTATGCCTCTGGCAACCACCATTATACTCCTTGTTTCTATGAGTCTATTTTAGATCTCTCATATAAGTGAAATAGTGCAGTATTTGTCCTTCTTTGACTGGCTTATTTCACTTGGCATAATGTCCTCCAGATTTATTTGTGTTGTCACAAATGGCAGGATTTCTTTCCTTTTTAATGTTGAATAATATTCCATTGTGTATATTCAAATAAATAGAGAGATAGATAGATGATAGATAGATAGATAGATAGATAGATAGATAGATAGATAGATAGATAGATAGATACATAGATACATAGATATATAGGCAGATGTATAGATCACATTTTCTTTATCCATTTGTCTGTCATCAGACATTGAGATAGCTTTTATATCTTGGCTATTGTGAATAATGCTGCAATGAACACGGGAGTACAAATGTATCTCCTCTATCCTGAGTTTAATTCTTTGGATACACAGCCAGAAGTGGAATTGCTGGATCATAACAGTAATTCTATTTTTGCTTTTTGAGGAACTTTCATTCTGTTTTTTATAGCTACTGTACCATTTTTCATTCCCATCAACAGTGTATAAAAGTTCTAGTTTCTCCACAACTTCATTGTTTTTTTTTGATGAGTCATTCTAACAGATGTGAAGTGATGTCTCAAGAAAATGCAAATCAAAGCCAATAAAATTTGCTTTATTTATGTTTAACAAATGTGACCGGTTTTACTCATCCTGCTGGGATTTCTTTTTTTGCAACTAAATAAAAATGTGTTACTACTTTACTTTAAATAGAAATTAAAGCGTTCTATATAGATCATGTTAATTGCAAGAAAATGTTTCATCATTTTAACTCTTAATATAATCCAGAAGAAATGCATATCTTTAAAAGAATTACGAATGAATAGAAAACTCAACTTTAATTACAATTCCTGCCTAATAAAGTTTTTAAAATAGTATATGTTGGATGTGACCTGCAGAAGGATATGGCTCATTTTGATAGAAAAGATTCTAATTGTCTCTTTTGCAGCTTATTAATTGCTGTAACAGACATGTTTTGTTTCTTTGGTTCCCCTGAAGGATTAAATACCACATAACATATGTTAGGTTTTGGCAATCTTAGGTTTACAGAAGTTTAAATATATTTGAAGCTGTTGGGCATGAAATTATTTAATTTCTCTCATGAGAGGAAATGCTAACAATGCTTTAACCAAATAAAACTGCTTTCTATGCACACATTTTTTCATATCACAAGAAGCTACTGCATTAGCTATCAGATCTAAAGACTTAGTTAATACCTGGATAAAAGATAAGTACAACAAATAACAATGTATTATTTGCAAAAATAAAAGATATGTTAGCACAGGAAAAACAAAAATGTTAAAATATTAAAAAAAAAGAAAGAGTCTTTAGAAAGTGAATTTTTTTTCACCAAAATTGTGCAGATGTATGACTATGTAGTAAGAATGTAATAGCTAAACTCTATCATATAAACTGAAAAATAAAAACTTGAAAGCTAGCAAACTAATTACAAGTAATTTAATGGCAACACATCTAAATGAAATGGTAATTAGACTTAATTTTATTTAAAATTAATATAAAATAGAAACTTGACCCTTTCCTCTGATATGTAGAAAACCACAAATTTGATCCAGATTAGAGCTATTTCAAAAAACAATTTCTGAAAAATGTAATTTATATCAGGAAGAATTCTGAATTGTATCTTTTTTTTTATTTTTTCACAAATTTTTGAGACACATATTGAGTTGACATGACCTTTAAGGTACTTATGATCTACTCATTCTTAAATCTGAAAAGTTAAAAAGACTTAAATTTCAAAAGTTTATTGAACTAAAATCAATTCTAAGATCCATAAGGCATAGAAGATTGATTTTATCTCTGTAATATATTGCTTCAACAATATATTACCTTGGTTATAATGGCAGGCAGAACAATGGTTTATTATTTTCATTTCTTTAAATTATGAGCAGGAAGCAGATAATCATGAATAACTGAAATGGAGTACCAAATCATATAAGACTCCAAGTAAAATTTATCTGATATATATATCAGTATCTATGTCTTTATATAGATATCTATTGATCTACGTATCAGTTTATATAAAGAAAGAAATTTTGACACTGCAAAGAAAACTGCTGTAAGCAACCTTGTACATTATTCCCTTACAATTTGTATTTTGATTTACTTAGAATAATTTCCAACAAGTAAAATCTCTGTTTCAAATATGAAGAATTTGTACGACAGTATTTTGTCAGGTACGGTAAAATATTTCCTGTCCCCAAACAATAACCCCTTTTTGGTTAATAAATTGTTTCTCTTCTGCAGTTTTATTCTCTCTCTCTCTTCTGGACAGTGCTGAATTCACTAAATAGGACTTCTCTGACTCACATATTTTTCTATGTTGCTTATCCCCTGGGCTAACACGGTGAAACCCCGTCTCTACTAAAAAAATACAAAAAAAAATTAGCCGGGCATGATGGCCGGCGCCTGTAGTCCCAGCTACTCGGAGGCTGAGGCAGGAGAATAGTGGGAACCTGGGAGGCAGAGCTTTCAGTGAGCGGAGATCGCGCCACGGCACTCCAGCCTGGGCGACAGAGTGAGACTCCGTCTCAAAAAAAAAAAAAAAAAAAAAAAAGAAAAGTGTTGATATCAGTGATTTGGCTCTTGGTAACTGGTTGTTGCCTTATACTCCCATTACAAGTTGAGTTAATTTAATTATCAGAGATCAAAATTATGTGTTTTGTTGTACTTCTAAGGACACTTCTCTAGCACCTCTGTATACTGCCTGTAACCCGCCACAAGATTTTTTTACTCTTGTTTCAATTTCTCATTGTATTAGAATTTGTGGGCTAGCAGTAACTTGCAATGATTAATTTGTATAGAATTTCTTTTGCTACAATACTGAAATGGGGCAATAATTTGACAAAAGTGCCATTTTCCTCCAAATATTGTGTGCTAAGAGGAACCCAAATCAAGAAAATGAAAGGAAGTTATCATTAAACCAATTAAAACAGTAAGGAAAAAAAAAATCAGTGAAAATATGAGAACAGGCAAATAAAAAGCAAACATTTCCTTAATGAAAATGAGAAGAGGAGATTCAGGTAAAAAAATAAGAGGCAGGGAGGAGCTTTGGCTTTAGGTCTAATGTGCAATCAAATTATATATTCCACAAATTTGGTGTTCCATTTTTAACTTAATGCCATTAACCTCCTCTGTTCAATAAAACAAGGGTAATAAAGCAATGATATTATAATACACCAGCAACATGGCATTATTAAAGAATGTTTTAAAAAGTCTTCAGAAGTAGCTTATAGTCCAGATTTTGTGTACTTTAAGAATTTTCATGTGGTACTCCATGATGCTCAAAAATTGATAGTCACTATTTTCAATATAGACGTGGCTGCAAAGAAGAACAAGTCCATTGAGAGGGTAGTACAAGTTAGCTGTTAAGGGCAGAGTTGTTGGTCTGGTTCAAATAGTTCTGATGTGTGGCCTTGGCCAAGTAATTTATATTGTCTGAACTTCACTTTTTAGTAAGTAAAATTAGAAAAATAATACCTACTTTATAGGACGACAAGAAGTTTATACAGTACATTTAACACACTGGTTGGTAAATACTAAATGTTTAATAATTTATAATAATCATTATTAACTTCTAGTTATCAATAATGTAATCAACTTGCTTTACTGAGTGCACAATGCATGGCCAAAACTATGTCAAGCATCATGAGATAAAAGACTGCTCTCCTGATCAACATTTTCCAATACAAATATAATGCAAGTCACATAGGAATTTAAAATTTGCATAGTAGCCACATTTAAAAAGTAGTAAGAAAGAAAGAAACTAATTATGATAGTATATTATATTTAACCCAAAATATATATTATTATCCAATTATGTGTCACTTGCCACATTTCAAGGGCTAAGCAACCGCATCTGATTAGTGGCTACACTATAAGGCAATAAAGCTTCAAAATTTACAATGTCAGGAAGCAAAAGTAAAGGATCTCAATGAAAGAACTATAGGTGAATCAAATGCTAAACTTTGTGTGACTGACCTAAATTCAGCAAAAGATACTTAGCAAGAAGCTAAGAGTAGAGATATACATATATAAGAAAAAAAAGATCAGAAGTTAATGACTGAGTTATCAGAATGCTTTCTGAAGGATCACGAGACTCAAAATGAATCTTGACTGATAGATAAGGCATGTAATAAGGGGAATTTTCCTTTCAGTACTGAATACAAAGATACTATTTATTTGATGCAACAAATCTATTGGCAGGGAAAATCTCACTTTTGTCTTTGCATGTTAAGATTCAATAGAATTAACACACCTTTTGCTCAAGAGTTACTGGATCATTCCTCAGTTGTGTGTGCCAGACCAGTTTATCTGACAGTTTTTCAGCCATTCATAGCACAGGAATATTGTTGGAAGTTGTGCTTCGCTGAAGTCTTGAAGATTTTTTTTCCCTTTGTCCACGGATTGATACTCAAGTTTAATGTGTATCCTTTCTCCTGCTCTGATTATTCTGGATACAAATCATTCTTCGTAATAAACACAAAATGATATATGGTAATCAAAACACAAAATGAAAAACATTGAAATGCCCTTGTAAAAACAGCTTTAGGAAGTAATAATTTATATACAATAAGCCATATACATTTAGAATACACAATTTGATAAGTTGTGATACATGTATGCACCCGTAAAACAACCATGACAATCAAGAAAATACATTTATCACATAGAAAAGTATCTTAGTATTCTTTTGTAATCTCACCCTCATTTTCCTCCTTGGGATTCATCCTTGTTGCATGTATCATAGTTATTTTTTAATTGTTGAGTAAAACACAATTTTATGAATATGCCACATTCTGTTTGCCCATTTAATTGATGAAATGTGGATTGTTCCCAGTTTGGGGCTGCTATGAAGAAAGCTGCTATGAACATTCACATGAGGGACTTTAAATTTAATATACCTTTATTTCTCTTGAGTGAATACCTAAGAGTGGACTACATGGATCATATAATAGATTTATAGATAACTTTTTAAGGCACTGCCAAACAGTTTTCCAAAGTGATTGTACTATTTTAAATTTCTGCCAGTAGCATATGACAGTTGTAGCTATTCCACATCCTTAAGATGGCCATGTTTTTAATTTTAACCGTTCTAATGGGTGTATAGCACTATCTCCATAATGATTACCGATGTTGCGCATCTCTTTACATTCTTGTTTGCTATCAGTATATCTTTTTTGGTGAAGTGTCTTTTCAAATATTCTGCTCCTTCCCTTATTTTGATATATTCCTGAAACCAGTTGTGTATCAAACAGTTTAATATACAAAATTAATTGTATTTCTATACACTACCATGATATGAAAATATTTTTTCCCAATATGTGCTTTGCCTTCTCCATCCACTAGCTATTTTTTGAAGACCAGGGATCTTAATTACTATGAAGTCCAATTTATTTAGATATACTTTTATAAATCATGCTTTTGGGGATTGGATGTATCTAAAAAGTGTTTGTCTAATTGAAGGTCAAAACTTTCTCCTATGTTTTTTTCTAGGAGTTTTATAATTTTAGGTTTAATATTTAAATATATGATGCATTTTCAGTTAATATTTGTGTATGGTGTGAATTATGGCTTAAAGTTAATTTTTATGCATATTAATATTCATTTTTTCTAGCACCATGTGTTGAAAAGAATATGAATTCTCCACTGACTTGCCTCGTTACACCTTTGCCAAAAGCCAAATCATCATGTGTGTGGACTCTGAGTCTAGATGATCTATTCTACTCCATTGATCTATATATCTATCTTAGCGTCATTAATACACTGTCATGATTAATGTAAATTTTTAGTTTTTTAAGTTAAATAATTTAAACCTCCAATTTTATTCTTCTTTATCAAATTGTTAGATCTAGGTCTTGAGGATTCAAAAAATGAATAAAAAATGTTCACACTGCTTCTTCATAGCTCCTTATCTTCAAATGTTTTGCCTTCTAAGATCTGGTACCAACCAATTTATTCAGCTTTTCCATACATTATTCCTTTTCACACACCATACACTTTAATCAAAGTGGGTCATTCACAGTTCTGCAAATATGTCTCATGCTATTCACCTTCATGTATTTAATCAAATGGTTCTCTCTGCTTGGAATGACCATCTTGTATGATTGGAACATATTTAAGTGTTCTATCAATCCTTATAGGCACATTTAAATAATAATTATGATTATGACTATTATGTCAAATTAATTATGTTATGGTTAAAATTATTTAATTTGATTCTGATAACAAATCTGAGAAAAAGATATTTTTCCTATTTTACAGATTGGCAAACTGGTGTGCTGGGCAATTTAGTAAATTATCCAAGGCCATGTAATTAGTCAATATCAAAGCTGGAATTTGAGCTCGTGTCAGCCTGGCTCTAAAACCCCATCTTGATCACAGCCAGTCCTGTTTTCCTCAGTATGCATCATCAGCACAATCTCATCTCTAAGGTCAATAGTGTTTTGAAAGCCCTATGAAAAAGTTTTGGACCCGCAAAAAAACTGTTTCAAAAATTAAATAAATATGAATCAAAGTATGCACCTTCAACACAATCCCATTCCTGGGGTTGTGTGTCTGTCTGTGTGTGTTTTGAGATATAATTCACATACCGTAAATTCACCCATTTAAGTGTAAAATCCAGTGGCTTTTAGTATATTGACAGACTTGTGCATCCATCACTACAATCAATTTTAAATCGTTTTAATCACTCAAAAAAAAAACCACCCAAGTTGCTTAATTATTACCCACTTCCACCTCTATTTATCCCCAGCCAACCCTAACCATAAATCTATTTTCTACCTCCAGAGATTTTCCTATTCTGGACATTTTGTATAAATGAAATAATACAGTATGTGATCTTTTGCAACTGTCTTATTTCACTTACTATAAGGGTGTCAAGGTTCATCCATAGTATAGCTTAGATCAGTACTCTTTCTATTTATTGCTTAATATTATTTTATTGTATGGATATAAAATATTTATCCATTAATCAATTAATGGACATTTGGATTGTTTCCACTTTTGGATACTATGAATAGTAATTTATAAGTTATGTGTCAATACATGTTTCATTTCTCAAGAGTATCTACCTAGGAGTGGAATTACTAGATCACATGGTAACTATGTTTAACCATTTGAGGAGCTGTCAGTTTACAAAGCAGCTGCACCATTTTACATTCTCAGCAGCAGTGTATTAAGATTCCAGTTTCTTCACATCTCCACCAACACTAGTTATCATCTGACCTATTGATTATAGCCATCTATACAGTTTTGACTTACATTTCCCTGATGACTAATGATGTTGAACATCTTTTCATACACTTAGCCATTGGTATACCTTCTTTGAAAAACTATTCAGTCTTTTTCTGCATTTTTAATTTAGACATTTCCCATTTAATTGTTGTAATAGTTGTAATATGTAACATATATAGGTCACTTGTCAAATCTATAATTTGCAAAAATCTTCTCCCATTCTGTGGGTTGAATTTTCACTTTTTGATGGACTCTACTGAGGCAAAGAAGTTATTAATTTTATAAGGACCATTTATATACGTTTTGTTTTGTTTTGTTTCTTGTGCTTTTTGTATTGTATCTAAGAAATCATTGCCTAATATAAAGTTACAAAGACTCACTCCTATTATTTGTTCTAAGACTTTTATAGTTTTAGCTCTTATATTTAGGTATCTGATCAATTTTGAGCTAATATTTGTATATGGTATGAAGTAAAGGTGTAATTCCATTCTTTGGCATGTAGACATATCCAAACATCATTTGTTTAAAAAACATTTCTCCTCATAGAACTGTTTTATCACCTTTGTTTAAAACTAGTTGACCACAGATATATGGTTTTATTTCTAGACTCTCAATTTAATCTCGTTAATCTACATGGCTGTATTTATGTCAGCACCACATTGTGTTGGTTATCATTGCCTTGTACTAAGTTTTGAAATTGGTGAAGTGGTTCTATTTTTGTTTTCTTTTTCAAGATTGGTTGTGACGATTTGCCATTACCTGAAATTTCATATGAATTTTAGTATTGGTTTGTCCATTTCTGAAAACATAACAAATGGACATTTAATATGAGTTTCATTGAGTCTGAATATCAATTTAGAAAATATTGCCATCTTAATAATATTAAGTTTTCCAATCTATGAACAAGGAATACATTTGCATTTATTTAGGTCTCCTTCAATTACTTTCAACAATTTCTTATTTAGTTTTCAGTGAACAAGTGTACAGTATACACTCCCATGGTTAAATTTATACCTAAGCCTTTTTTTCCTTTCAATGCTATTGTAAATGAAGTCATTTATTAATCCTATTTTCAGATTTTCCATGGTAGTGTATAGAAATACAATTAATTTTTGTATATTAATCTTGCATCTGGTAACCTTGCTGAAGATATTTACTATTTCTTATAGTTTTATTTTCTGGATTTCTTAGAATTTTCAATACACAAAATAATTGCATTTGAAAAGAGAGATAGTTTTACTTCTTTCCTTCCAATCTGTATGCCTTTGTTTTCCTGACTAAATGCCTCGGATAGAACCTGTAGTTAAATGTTATATAGAAATGGCAAGAATAAACACCCTGTTTTCTTTCCTGATCTTATGGGGAAAGTTTTTAATTTGTCACCATTATGTACAATGTTACTGGTAAGTTCTATTGTAAATGTCCTTTATTAGAGTGAGGAAATTCAATAACTGTTTTATCATGAAACATTTTCTGACTTGGTATATAATCATATACATATGATAAATATATATATATGAGATTTATATAAATTTTCTTAAAAGTTAAGAAAAGCAAAGAAAACTAATGCCAAAGCAAGCAGAAGGAAGGAAAATGAAGTCCAAAACAAATAAAGGAGATAAGAAGCAAAAAAATTATATATATATATATATAGAGAGAGAGAGAGAGAGAAAGAGAGAGTACACTGGATTGATGTTGCTAGTACATGTTGAGGATATTTGTGTTTATATTCATAAGGAATATTGGTCTGCTGTTTACTTTCTTTTTTTATTTTTTTAATTAATTACTTTATTTATTTATTATTATTATACATTAGGTTTTAGGGTACATATGTGCAATGTGCAGGTTAGTTACATATGTATACGTGTGCCATGCTGGTGCGCTGCACCCACTAACTCGTCATCTAGCATTAGGTATATCTCCCAATGCTATCCCTCCCCCCTCCCCCCACCCCACAACAGTCTCCAGAGTGTGATGTTCCCCTTCCTGTGTCCATGTGTTCTCATTGTTCAATTCCCAACTGTGAGTGAGAATATGTAGTGTTTGGTTTTTTGTTCTTGCGATAGTTTACCGAGAATGACGATTTCCAATTTCATCCATGTCCCTACAAAGGACATGAACTCATCATTTTTTATGGCTGCATAGTATTCCATGGTGTATATGTGCCACATTTTCTTAATCCAGTCTATCATTGTTGGACATTTGGGTTGGTTCCAAGTCTTTGCTATTGTGAATAATGCCGCAATAAACATACGTGTACATGTGTCTTTATAGCAGCATGATTTATAGTCCTTTGGGTATATACCCAGTAATGGGATGGCTGGGTCAAATGGAATTTCTAGTTCTAGATCCCTGAGGAATCGCCACACTGACTTCCACAATGGTTGAACTAGTTTACAGTCCCACCAACAGTGTAAAAGTGTTCCTATTTCTCCACATCCTCTCCAGCACCTGCTGTTTCCTGACTTTTTAATGATTGCCATTCTAACTGGTGTGAGATGGTATCTCATTGTGGTTTTGATTTGCATTTCTCTGATGGCCAGTGATGGTGAGTATTTTTTCATGTGTTTTTTGGCTGCATAAATGTCTTCTTTTGAGAAGTGTCTGTTCATGTCCTTTGCCCACTTTTTGATGGGGTTGTTTGTTTCTTTCTTGTAAATTTGTTTGAGTTCATTGTAGATTCTGGATATTAGCCCTTTGTCAGATGAGTAGGTTGCGAAAATTTTCTCCCATTTTGTAGGTTTCCTGTTCACTGTGATGGCAGTTTCTTTTGCTGTGCAGAAGCTGTTTAGTTTAATTAGATCCCATTTGTCAATTTTGGCTTTTGTTGCCATTGCTTTTGGTGTTTTAGACATGAAGTCCTTGCCCATGCCTCTGTCCTGAATGGTAATGCCTAGGTTTTCTTCTAGGGTTTTTATGGTTTTAGGTCTAACATTTAAGTCTTTAATCCATCTTGAATTAATTTTTGTATAAGGTGTAAGGAAGGGATCCAATTTCAGCTTCCTACATATGGCTAGCCAGTTTTCCCAGCACCATTTATTGAACAGGGAATCCTTTCCCCATTTGTTGTTTTTGTCAGGTTTGTCAAAGATCAGATAGTTGTAGATATGCGGCGTTATTTCTGAGGGCTCTGTTCTGTTCCATTGCTCTATATCTCTGTTTTGGTACCAGTACCATGCTGTTTTGGTTACTGTAGCCTTGTAGTATAGTTTGAAGTCAGGTAGCGTGATGCCTCCAGCTATGTTCTTTTGGCTTAGGATTGACTTGGCGCTGCGGGCTCTTTTTTGGTTCCATATCAACTTTAAAGTAGTTTTTTCCAATTCTGTGAAGAAAGTCATTGGTAGCTTGATGGGGATGGCATTGAATTTGTAAATTACCTTGGGCAGTATGGCCATTTTCACGATATTGATTCTTCCTACCCATGGGCATAGAATGTTCTTCCATTTGTTTGTATCCTCTTTGATTTCCTTGAGCAGTGGTTTGTAGTTCTCCTTGAAGAGGTCCTTCACATCCCTTGTAAGTTGGATTCCTAGGCATTTTATTCTCTTTGAAGCAATTGTGAATGGGAGTTCACTCATGATTTGGCTCTCTGTTTGTCTGTTATTGGTGTATAAGAATGCTTGTGATTTGTGTACATTGATTTTGTATCCTGAGACTTTGCTGAAGTTGCTTATCAGCTTAAGGAGATTTTGGGCTGAGACAATGGGGTTTTCTAGATATACAATCATGTCATCTGCAAACAGGGACAATTTGACTTCCTCTTTTCCTAATTGAATACCCTTTATTTCCTTCTCCTGCCTAATTGCCCTGGCCAGAACTTCCAACACTATGTTGAATAGGAGTGGTGAGAGAGGGCATCCCTGTCTTGTGCCCGTTTTCAAAGGGAATGCTTCCAGTTTTTGCCCATTCAGTGTGATATTGGCTGTGGGTTTGTCATAGATAGCTCTTATTATTTTGAGATACATCCCATCAATACCTAATTTATTGAGAGTTTTTAGCATGAAGCGTTGTTGAATTTTGTCCAAGGCCTTTTCTGCATCTATTGAGATAATCATGTGGTTTTTGTCGTTGGTTCTGTTTATATGCTGGATTTCATTTATTAATTTGCATATATTGAACCAGTCTTGCATCCCAGGGATGAAGTCCACTTGATCATGGTGGATAAGCTTTTTGATGTGCTGCTGGATTTGGTTTGCCAGTATTTTATCGAGGATTTTTGCATCAATGTTCATCATGGATATTGGTCTAAAGTTCTCTTTTTTGGTTGTGTCTCTGCCAGGCTTTGGTATCAGGATGATGCTGGCCTCATAAAATGAGCTAGGGAGGATTCCCTCTTTTTCTATTGATTGGAATAGTTTCAGAAGGAATGGTACCAGTTCCTCCTCGTACCTCTGGTAGAATTCGGCTGTGAATCCATCTGGTCCTGGACTCTTTTTGGTTGGTAAGCTATTGATTATTGCCACAATTTCAGATCCTGTTATTGGTCTATTCAGAGATTCAACTTCTTCCTGGTTTAGTCTTGGGAGAGTGTATGTGTCGAGGAATTTATCCATTTCTTCTAGATTTTCTAGTTTATTTGCGTAGAGGTGTTTGTAGTTTTCTCTGGTGGTAGTTTGTATTTCTGTGGGATCAGTGGTGATATCCCCTTTATCATCTTTTATTGCATCTATTTGATTCTTCTCTCTTTTTTTCTTTATTAATCTTGCTAGCGGTCTATCAATTTTTCAATGCCATTGTCTGGTTTTGGAATTAAAAAAACACGGTTTTATAGAATGAGTTGGAAAGTGTTCATTTCTCCACTTTTTTAAAGAGTTTGTTAAAATTTTGTGATAATTGTTATTTAATCATTTGAAAGAATTCTCTGGTGAAGCCATGCGGTCCTGAGCTTTTCTTTGTAGCAAGTCTTGGTTTTTCCAACTCAGTCTCTTTGCTTGTTACTCCTCTATTTTTATTTTCTGTTTCCTCTTACATCAGTTTTGGCAGTGAACTTCTAGGAATGTATGTATTACATCTGTATTATCTAACAAGTTGACATCCACTCCTTCAGAGCGTTACCTTAAAATCCTTTTTATTTCTACAAGATTGATAGTAGTGTCTCCTCCTTTCATTATAGATTTTAGTATATTGCATTTTTTTCTTGGTCAGTGTAGCTATAGGTTGATCAGTTTGGTTGACCTTTACAAAGAGTCGATTTTTTGGTTGTTTTCTAACATTTTGTTTCTTATCACCTTTATTTATTTTGGACTTCATTTTCCTTCCTTCTGCTTGCTTCGGCATTAGTTTTCTTTGCTTTTCTTAGTTTTTAAGTTACAAAGTTGAGTTAATTTGGCTATTTACCCTTCCATAATACAGGCACTTAGAACTATGAATTTCCCACTAAGCACTGCTTTAGCTTAATTTTATTATAAGTTTTGGTAAGTGGGATTTTGACTTTTATTTATCCCCAGTTATTTTGCTATTTTTTTGTGTATGATTTCTTCGTTGACTCCGTGGTTGTTTAAGGTGGTAGTGTTTAATTTAAACATACTTGTGAATTTTCAAAGTTTCTTTTACTGATTTGTATTCTTTCCATTTGGTTGGAGAAAATATTATGTATTAATTCAGTCCTTTTAAATTTATAGATACTTGTTTTATATACAAGTTTAAGATCTACTCTGGAGAATGCTACATGTGCACCTGAGAAGGATGTATAGTCTGTTGCTTTTAGGTGGAGTTTCCTATATATGTATGTTAGGTAAATTTTGTTTACATTGTTGTTCAAGACTTCCATTTCCTTTTTGATCTTCCATATTGTTTTATCCTTTGTTGAAAGAAGAAATTACTTTTAAAATACCATCTTTTATCAATACATAATTACCTTTTCCTTTTCCAGTGCTCTTTTATTTCTTCATGTGTACTGGAATTAGTTTTTAGCATCCTTTCATTTCATCTTGAAATACTTCCTTTAGTATTTATTGTAGTACAGATTTGTTAGTGATAGACTCTGTTTTATTTTTGTGGAAATACTTTAATTTTGCCTTTATTTTAGAATAACAATTTTGTTAGATAAAGAATTCTTGCTTTATAATTTTTCTTTCAGTACTTGTGAATATGTCATCCGATTGTTTCCTTACCTCCTTTGTTTCTAAAAAGAAAATGGATTTTATTATTATTGCAGATCACTTGTACACAATGAATTGCTTTCCTGTTGCTCCTTTCAAGTTTCTCTCTTTGTGTTTTGGTTTTGACAGTTCGATTATGGTACGTCTAGGTGTTGTTCTTTTTGGGTTTATACTGCTTGGAGTATTCGAACTTCTTGAATACAAAGATAAATGTTTTTTGTCAAATTTTGGAAGTTTTCAGTCATTATTTCTTCCAATTATCTTTCTGTTGCTTGCTCTTTTTCCTATCCTGGAACTGCCATATGCATACATTGGTATGATTGATGGTATCCCACATTACTCTGAGGCTCTGAATTATTTTTTTTAATTTCTTTTCTGAAACTAGATGATCTCCACTGAGCTATCTTCATGCTTCTAATTCATTCTGCTACCTGATACAAACTTATTTTGAGCTTATTAGTAAATTTTTTACTGCATTTATTATACTTCTCACCTCCAGAATTTGTATGTGGCTCTTTGATAAAACAGTATCTGCCTTTTTATCAATATTCTATATTTTGCAGAGATAACATTCTCAAGTTTTCTTTTAGTAATTTACATGTGGTTACATGTAGTTATTTTAACATATGTAAAATGACTGATTCAATATCTTTGTCTAGAAAGTCCAATGTCTTAGCTTCCACAGGAACATTTTTTATTGATTGTTCTTTCCCATATTAGTTCCCATATGTTTTGTTTCTTTGCATGTTTTGCAGTTTTAATAAAAACTAGGTATATTAAATAATGTAAATGGAAACTTTGGAATATATAATTCACATAAAAAAAGAAATATCTAAATGTAATGCTAACAAAATATGTATTATATATATATATATATGAGGAAACTAAAAACTCTAATCAAAGAAATGAAACAAAATCTTAAATAGAGAGACATTTAATGTACACATATAAGGACATACCAAGGTGTTAGATCATCCCAACCTGATTGATAAATTCAATCAGATTCAATACTAATTAACACCACAGTCAGTAATTTTGTGGACATTTATAAACACATTTTGTAGTTTTTATAGAAAGTCAAAACATCCAGAATTGCCAACAAAATACTGAAGTATAAGGCACTACTAGATTTCAAGACTTGCTGTAAAGCCACAAGAATGAGAATAGTATGGTATAGGGAAAAGATTAGACAAGCCAATAAAAAATAGCCCAGAAATAGATCCACACAAATATAGTCAACTGATCTTTCACAAAGGGTCAAAGTAAATTTAGTGGAGAAAATTCAGTCATTTCAACAAATGGTGCTGTAATAACTGGACATTCACACACACACACACACAAATATAGACACAGACTTCACACTTTACACACAAATTAACTTGAACAGGGTCATGTGTAAATATAAAATGCAAAGCTATACAACTTCTAGAAGGCAACATAGGGGAAAATCTAGATAACCTTGGGCTTGATGATAATTTAGATGCAACATCAGCAGCGTAATTTATGAAGAAAAAATATGATAAGTTCATCTCCATTAAAATAACCAAGTTCTATCCTGCAAAAGACACTGTTCAAAGATGAAACAACAAGCAACAGATTGCAGAAGCTATTTTCAAAGCATGTATCTAATAAGGACTGCTATCCAACTTATAAAGGGAATTTTAAAAACTCAGTAAAACAGGCTGGGCACTGTGGCTCATGCCTATAATCCCAGCACTTTAGGAGGCCAAAGTGGGTAGATCACTTGAGGTCTTGAGTTTGAGACCAGCCTTAACAATGTGTCAAAACCCCGTATCTAGAAAAAAAATACAAAAATTAGCCAGGCATGGTGGTGCACGCCTGTAGTCCCAGCTACTAGGGAAGCTGAGGTGGGAGCATTGTTTGAATCTGGTGGGCAGAGGTTGCAATGAGCTGAGATCATGCCACTCCACTCCAGCCTGGGCAACAGAGTGAGACTGTCTAAAAATAAATGAATACATAAATAAATCTCAATAAAATATACAACTAGATTTAAAAATGGCAAAAGATTTATATATGTCAACAAAGAAAATATGCAGATGGCTAATAAGCATATACAAAGTTGTTTAACATCCTATATTTGTAGGAAAATGCAAATTAAAACAAATAAGATACCACTCTATACCTATTAGAATGGAAAAAACCCAAAATACTGAGAACATCAAATGCTGGTGAAGATGTTGAGCAACAGGAACTCTTTGCCGTTGCTTGTAGAAAGGCAAATAGTACAGCTCCTTTGGAAGAAAGTTTGGCGGTGTATTCACATGGTTTTACAGAGAAAAAGGAACAATTATGTGTGTGTGTGTGTGTGTGTGTGTGTGTGTATCTATCTATCTATCTATCTATATATATATATATAGAGAGAGAGAGAGAGAGAGAGATTTATTATAAGGAATTAGCTCACACAGATAATGAAGGTTGACAATTCCAAAGATATGGAGTCAGTAAGCTGGTAACCCAGGAGAACCAATGGTATAGTTCCGATTCAAACCCTGGCAGGCCTGAAGGAAGAGGCAATTTTTCAGTTCCCGTTTGAGAGTGTAAAAAATAAACAATGTCCCACCTCAAAGGCATTCAGGCAGGAGAAGTTCCCATATTTTTTAGTTCATTCAAACTACTATAAAAAATACCATAAACTAGGTGCTTATAAAAATGAATATTTACTTTCGCATAGTTTTAGAGACTGAAAACTCAGAGATCCAGGTGAAAAGATTTGATGTCTATTAAGGGCCTGTTCTTCATGGTGGTGCCTTTTTGCTATGGCTTCACATAGTGGAAGGGGTAAGCAAGCTTTCCCGGGTCTCTATTATAAGGGCACTAATTTCATTCATAATGGCTCCACTCTCATAATACAATCACCTCCCAAAATCACCCCACCCTTAAAATGATCACATTGAGGGTTAGGATTTCAACATACGAATTTTGGGGGAACACAAGCATTCTGACCATAGCACCTGTTATTCAGTCTTTTTGTTCTGTTCAGGCCTTGAACTAAATAGATGAGGCCCATCAACATTAGGGAGGACAATCTACTTTTCTCGGTCTACCAATTAAAATGTTAGTTTTATTCAGAAACACTCTCACAAACAAACGCGTAATGTTTGAATATGTGGGTAACCCATGGCCCAATCTAGTTAACACATAAAATTAACCATTATAGGCAGTTTCTTACAAAACTAAACACACTCTTGTCATACAATCCAGTCCTTGGTATTTTTCTAACTGAATTGAAAGCTGATTTCTATGCAAACACCCACACACTAATGTATATAGCAGGTGTATTTATGATTGCTAAAACTTGAAAGCAACCAAAGCATCCTTTAATTGGTGAATGGTGCTTAGAAATAGCGCAGGGGTGGAAAACCAAGAAGGTTGACTAAATGAAGCCAGGAAAAGCATATCCCACTGACTAAATAGACCATCACAAAGATGGGCACACTTTGAGCAGATCTTCAGAAGGAGAGCATTGAGAGTAGACAGAGGGAAGATGCAGACCCTGGGATGAAGGGGAAGAAACTAGGAGCCCTGCACAAGGCTGAAAAACATTAGGACTCATTTCCAGCCTACAGCAGATCTGGGGGAAAAGGTGAGTTGAATAGGCAAAGGGTAGGATAAATAGATGAAGAGTGGCCCGCTCTCTCCATGGACCTCTTAAATCCTAGCTGCAGGAGAACACATGACTCCCATGCACATTTGAACTGACATGGAGAGCTGCTTAGAGAGGTGGCAGGGACAAGACTCCAGCCTGTGCAGAGCCCAGAGAGGTTGAAGCACGAAACACAGCCAGAGAGGTCCACCTATGAAGGCTCACCAGGTTCCTTTAAGTGGCTTTTTCCATTGTTGAATGTCAGACCCAGACAAAGAAGGGCCAGTCTGATCTGAGTGCCCCCTTGCCTACCTGCTACTACTAGAGCCTGTGCCTACTTTGCAGTGCAGCCTCAGATGCCCAAATAAGGCCCATCTTGATGGCTGCCACCATATCCTCTTCACCATCAGATCCTGCCTGCACAAAACAGAGCTTAAGAAGACAGGCTTCCAATGATGCACACCAATCTGCAGTATACCCCAACCACATTGCCAGTGTGCACTTATCCATAGCCACCCTCACCACTTGGCTAGCATCTTCAGCCTCCTGCATTGTTTTACCAGCATGTTCACACATGCAGAACTGGCCACCCCACTGCCACCAGGAAACATGCACACAGAACTTCCTGTGGCCCTGTTCCAACTGGCATCCATGCACATGCACCCTGCCATCCAGCCCCCCATGGTGCAAGCATGCACTCATGGACCCAGTCACCCTGCTTCTATAAGAAAACTATTATAACAGATACAAATTTACTAATGCTGCATGACACAAATGGACATACAAAAATCAGTAGCGTGTCTGTATGCCAACAGTGAACAATATAAAAAGGAAATTTAAAAAGTAATCCCATTTATAACAGCCACACATACAATTAAATAGTAATTCACTTAACCAAAGAAGTGAAAGGTCTCTATAATGAAAACTATAAAACACTGATGAAAGAAATTGAAGGGGACACCATAAAATGAAGATATTTTCATGTTCATGGCATGGAAGAAAGAAACAATATTGTTAAAATGTCCATACTACCCAAAGCAATCTACAGAGTAAATGAAATTTCTATCAAAATACCAATGACATTCTTCACAGAAATAGAACAAAACAATCCTAAAATTCATAGAGAATCATGAAAGAACCAAATAGCCAAAGCTATTCTAAGCAAAAAGAATAAAACTGAAAGAATCACATTACCTGACTTCAAATTATATGGCAGAGCTATAGTAACCAAAACAGCATAATACTGGCAGAAAAACAGGCACATAGAAATGAAACATTGGAGAAAATTTCCAGGACATTGTCTTGGCAAAAATTTCCTCAGTAATTCCTCACAAGCATAGGCACCCAAAGCAAAAATGGACAAATAGGATCACATTAAGGTTAAAAGCTTCTGCACAGCAAAGAAAACAATCAATGAGGTGAAGAGACAACACAGAATGGGAAAAAATATTTACAAACTACCAATCTGACAAAGCATTAATAAGCAGAATATACAAGAAGCTCAAACAACTCTACAGGAAAGAAATCTAATACTCTGACCAAAAATTGTCAAAAGGTTAGAATAGACATTTCTCAAAAGAAGGCATACAAATGGCAAACGAACATATGAAAAGTTGCTCAACATGATTTATTATCAGAGAAATTCAAATCAAAACTACAATGAGATATCATATCACCCCAGTTCAAATAACTTGTATCCAAATGACAGGCAATAACAAATGCAGGGGAGGATGTGGAGAAAAGGGAACCCTCATACACTGTTAGTAGGAGTATAAATTCATGCAACCATTATGAGAACAGTTTGGAGGTTTCTCAAAAAAGTAAAAATAAAGCTACCATCTGATCTAGCAATCTTGCTGCTGGATATATACCTAAAAGAAAGGAAATAAGTATGTCAAAGAGATATCTGCTCTTCCATGTTTCTTGCAGATGTGTTCACAAAAACCAAGATTTGAAAGCAATCTAAATGTCCATTAACAGACGAATGGATGAAGAAAATGTACTTATACACAATGGAGTACTATTCATTCAAAAAGAATGAGATTCAGTCATTTGCAACAACATGGATGGAACTGGTGATCATTTTGTCAAGTGAAATAAAACAGGCAGAGAAAGACAAACATTGCATATTCTCACTTATTTGTGAGCTCTAAACATCAAAATAGTTGAATTCTTGGAGATAGAGTAGAAGGATGGTTACCAGAGGCTGAAAAGTGTAGTGTTGGGGGTGGGGAGGAGTTGGGGATGGTTAATGTTTACGGAAAAAAAAAAAAATAGAATGACTGGATTAGTTCCAGTATTTGATAGCACAACAGGGTGACTATAGTCAATAATACTTTAATGCTACATTTAAAAATACTAAAAGTGTTTAATTTGATTGATTTTGTAACACAAAGGATACATGTTTGAGGGGATGAATATCCCATTTTCCATGATGTGATTATTACACATTGAATGCCTGTATTGAAATATCACATGTACCTCTTAAATATATACAACTACTATGTACACACAACAATATGTTTAAAAGGCTAATAATTTAAAGAAAGAAGAATGAATACATGTTTTTTATATTGCTATCAGTTTATTTTTTTTTTCCAGTTGATTCTTTGGTCATCACAACTTGTTGATGAGAATAAATCTACTTTAAAGTGGATTCTCTAACTCAGATAAAGATAGCTTTGGAAGATTGCCTTCCTGTGGGCTACCAGATAAGTCAAATAATAATTCTCCAGGAATGAGGCTTTAGTGTAACTCCAAACCTGTTCTGTCCCCAGTGGCTGCCACGCTGCTGCTTTTTTAGCATGACTGTTAGCTATTGGTTTTCATTGTCATCGTGGAGCTGGAGAGAGAACAAAGAAAACAGGACAAGTTAAAAGACCACATAGGCTGCTGTTCTTACTGAGGTTAACTTTTTTATTTTCTTGAATAAATGCTTCCCAAAATTTTGCAAGTCCTTGGTTTATGTGTGGTGTTCTCAAAATGTTAATTCTGAAGTTTTAATTTATTTTCTCAGTGCTTTTATGGAAGAGAGAATTTTGGGAAGTTTTACTCTGCCATTTTCACTGACATCATCTCCTGAAATGCCTTTTGAATCCTGAAAGAATAAAAAATAAATTATCGTTAAAATACTTTTAACATTTTTGGTTAGAAAATCCTCAACCACAAATATCTAATTAATCAGAAAGTAATAAATTGTCAGTCATGACTCCAAAGTAGTTTCTAAGCCTTAAAGTTAATTATTCTTGGTACTATTGTAAGTTTGTGTTACCAGTCACTTCCGTGAGCAACCTCTTTCTGAATTCTAGCCAATTGAGACAGGACAGATGGAGCCAGAAGAGGATTAACCTATCACTTTTATTATTCTGGAAAAAGAGTGTTAGAGAATGTCTTTAGGCCTGAGACCAAATGTCTCACAACCACCTACAAAGAGTATGCGAAGCAGTTGCATGAAAGATCATTACCCACCTGACAAACCCCAATCACCCAATGACAGAATACATTGACTTTTCAATATTAATCAATTTTCACGCTGCTATGAAGAAATACCCAAGACTCAGTAATTTATAAAGAAAAAGAGGTTTAATGGACTCAGATCCACGTGGCTGGGGAGGCCTCATAATCATAGTGGGAGATGAAGGAGAAGCAAAGGCACGTCTTACGTGTTGGTAGGCAAGAGAGCATGTGCAGGGGAACTGCCCTTTATGACACCATCAGATCTCATGAGACTTACTCACTATCATGAGAACAGCATGGGAAAAACCCAGCCCCACAATTCAATTATCCCCCACCAGGTCCCTCCCATGACACATGGGATTATGGGAGCTACAATAGAAGATGAGATTCGGGTGGAGACACAGCCAAACCATATCATTTGCCCCTCATCCCTCTCAAATCTCATATCCTAACATTTTAAAATATGATCATGCCTTCCCAACAGTTCCCCAAAGTCTTAATTCATTTCATCATTAACTCTAAAGTCCATAGTCCAAAGTCTCATCTGAGATAAGGCAAGTCCCTTCAGCCTACGAGCCTGTAAAATCAACAGCAAGTTATTTACTTCCTAGATACAATGGGGGTTAACTTACAGACATTGGGTAAATACATCGGTTTGAAATGGGAGAAATTGGCCAAAACAAAGGGACTACAGGCTCCAGGCAAGTCCAAAATCCAATACAGCACTCATTAAACCTTAAAGTTCCAAAATGATATCCTTTGACTCCATGTCTCACATCCAGGTCACACTGATGCAAGAGGTGGGCTCCTATGGCCTTGGGCAGCTCTGCCCCTGTGGCTTTGCAGGGTATACCCCTCATACCAGCTACTTTCACTGGCTGGCATTGAGTATCTGCAGCTTTTCAAGGTGCATGGTGCAAGCTGTTGGTGGATATACCATTCTGAGGTTTGGAGGACGGTGGTTCTCTTTTCACAGCTCCATTAAGAGGTGCCCCAGTGGGGACTCTATGTGGGGGCTTCAACCCCACGTTTCCCTTCTGCACTGCCCTAGCAGAGGTTCTCCATGAGAGCTTCACCCCAGCAGCAGACTTTTGCCTGGACACCCAGGCATTTCCATACATCCTCTGAAATTTAGGCAGAGGTTCCCAAACCTCAATTCTTGATTTCTGTGCATGTGCAGACTCCACACCACATGGAAGATGCCAAAGTTGGGGCTTGCATTCTCTGAAACAACAGCCTGAGGTGTACCTTGGCTCCTTTTAGCCATGGCTGTAGCAGCTGGGATTCAGGGCAATAAGTCCCTAGGCTGCATACAGCAGGGGGACCCTGGATCTGGCTTAGGAAACCAGTTTTCCCTCCTAGGTCTGCGGGACTGTAATGGGAGGGGCTGCTGCTAAGGTCTCTGGCATGCCCTGGATACATTTTCCCCATTGTCATGGTGATTAACATTTGGTTCCTGGTTACTTATGCAAATTTCTGTAGCAGGCTTCAATTTCTCCCCAGGAAATGAGTTTTTCTTTTCTATCCTATGGTCAGGTTGCAAATCTCCCAAACTTTTGTGCTCTGCTTCCTCTTGAATGTTTTGCCAGTTAGAAATTTCTGCCCTAAATCTTCTCTCTCAAAGTTTCACAGATCTCTAGGGCAAGAACAAAATGCCACCAGTCTCTCTGCTAAAGCATAACAAGAGTCACTTCTGCTCTAATTCCCAACAAGGTCCTCATCTCCATCTGGAACACCTCAGACTGGACTTTATTGTCCATATCACTATCAGCATTTTGGTCAAAGGCATTGAACAACTGTCTAGGAAGTACCAAACTCTCCCATATCTTCCTGTCTTCTGAGCCCTCCAAGTCACTAGGAAGTTCCAAACTTTCCCACATTTTTCTATATTGTTCTGTGCCTTCCAGAGTTTTCCAACGTCTGCTTGTTACCCAGTTCCAAAATTGTTTACACATTTTTAGGTATCTTTATAGCAGTACCCTACTCTATCAGTACCAATTTACTGTATTAGTCCATTTTCATATTGCTATGAATAAATACCTGAGAGTGGGTAATTTATTTAAAAAAAGAGATTTAATGGACTTACAGTTTCACATGCCTAGAGAGCCTCACAATCACAGCAGAAGATGAAGGAGGAGCAAAGGCATGTCTTACATGGTGGCAGGCAAGAAAGCATGTTCAGGTGAACTGCCCTTTATAAAACTATCAGATCTCGTGAGACCTATTCATTATCACCAGAACAGCACAGGAAAAATCCACCCCCATGGTTCAATTACTTCCCACT
The DNA here is from genome assembly GCF_028885625.2 of Pongo pygmaeus. Classification (NCBI taxonomy): domain Eukaryota; kingdom Metazoa; phylum Chordata; class Mammalia; order Primates; family Hominidae; genus Pongo; species Pongo pygmaeus. Next base: position 90,856,141 of record NC_072396.2, on the reverse strand, counting down.
GGGTAACTCCCATGACACATGGGGATTATGGGAGCTACAATTCAAGGTGAGATTCAGGTGGAGACACAACCAAACCATATCAAATATAGATCCTGTTTTTTGAGTGGTATGGTCCAATATGTGTCTCTGTCCCAGGTTGCTAAAGCTTCTTCTCTTGCCATAGGGAGGAGTAAGTCAGCAAGAGAGAAGAATGAAAGTTTTCACTACAGTACTGATCTCTCTTGTGGAATTAAGCAGAAGTCCTCTCCCCTCTCTGAAATTTTTAGGGCATGGTAGTAAGTGTCCTTCTCCAACTCTTGTATTTATATCTCTAAATAGGAAACTGGTGAACAAAATAAAATACCCTATTTAAATTAGGAGAAATTTGGAAATTCAAACCATTGCAAAGAAAAGTCCATGCTATTTGAAAACAAAGAGAAACTTGAGCTTTTGTCACAATAACATCATTTCTCTCATTATTTCATAACAATTGTATGAAACTTTGGAAACCATTTAGATGACATAATTTTTTTTCAATTTTTTTATTATTTGATTCATTCAAGTATTCATTGAGTAGCCATATTTTCCTAAGTTTTATATTTTGCTCAGGAACATAAATATAGAGAAAATAGTCTTTAAGTTAAAATGCTTGCAGTATACTTCAGAATACAAGAGAAAATGAGAGAGCATTGAACTACTTAAGGAGCTGTACTTCCTTCTCAATGAGTACTGAGAACTACACAAAAATTGGTTTTGTAGGCACAAAGTTGCTGATGGTCCCACTCTTGTAGAAGGGTTGCAGATTCGAAAGTTGAATTGCTTAGACTTTAAAAAGTCCAAGTGTCTTTTTTTTTCTTTTTAAAGAATGGAAACATTGAAATTGAAAACACTGAAACTTAAGTGATTAATTTAGGTATAATTTCCCTCTCTATTCCAAGTTAAATACAGCATTTTTCCCACTTTCTGTTGGGACATGATAGTACTGTTAGGCAACTGGCATTTTCCAGATTCTAAATATGTAAGTTTCTGCCAAGACTGAAGGAGACTGTTTCACTCTCACATTCTGTTTGCCAGCTGTTTGGATCTGGAGACTTTTAAAATGCCAAATACATGTCTGTATGCCAAAGATATTTTCCTTTGTAGAATTGAAAGGAAAGTGCCATGAACTACATATCAAAGTAAAAATAAATAAAGAAACATAAATAAAAAGAGTTAGTGTATTTCTGTATGTGTGTTGGGGTGGGAAGTGTGATGGTAGAAAGTATTCAGGAAGCCATGCTAAAATTCTCACTCAGGGGCTTTGTTTTCTAAAATAATAAATCTGTCACTGAATTTCCTGTTTCTGACTGATAATTATTAGAAAAAAATTTGTATGGGATTACTTTCCAATTTAACTATCTTGGCGCCATTCCTTCATAGGGAAAGTATCCTTGAGATAAACATACACACCTGTGATAAAACAATAGCTGTTAATTAAAAACTTAATAAATAGATTCAAATAGACATTGGTTCCAGGAAGGCAATTGTCCATGAACTACTTAGTTCCAACAAAAGCTCTTTGGAATTATCCTACAATTCTTTGCAGTGAAGGAGAGAGAAATAATTCCTCTTGGTTGAAATGAAATATTGTATGTGTGTGTGGTGTGAATGTTTGCTGTAAAATAATAATAAATAAAACTTCTTTAAAATAGGATTGTAAAGATATTGACTTCAGGAAACAATTAAACTGCGCCAGAAAGTATGAATATCAAAAGCAGATACAGGAATCTTTTGTGAACTAAAATATTTCCTGGCAGCCTAATAGAAAAATTTTGCTTTATCGTTGCCACTGACTCAATAATATTAATGCTCTTTTCTGACTGTCCCACATAGGGGACATAATTTATTCTTAGCCACCTTACATTGTCCCCTCTTTTGTTAATAGCAGGCTAATGTTTCCATGGCCATTCAACTATCTCTTTTATATAGTGTATTAGTTAAGTGTTAATTTTGTTTCGACACTACCTGGGTTCAAATCCTTGCTTTACTACTTCACAACTATGTAACTGTAGGTGAGTTACTTAACTACTCTGTTTATCGGTTTTCTCCTCCATAAAATAATAATATTTTCTCACCCTCCGTAGGGTTGTAATAAGTATTAAATTAGTTAATATCTATAAAGCATGTAGAAGCGTGTTTAGCACATAGTGCCAATTTAACATTAGGTATTATTGTTGGTTTCATTTTTTTGATTTGGTGGGGCTAGTCTTACCTCTCTAGATTGAAATGTATCACAAGAAATAGATCCAGGCAATATACATATTTCATCTTTCTGGCACAATGATTGGAACAGGGATAAACATATGATTTCAAGTTCATGCAGTCAGAACAAATTATGTAATGTCTACTTGAATTACTGGGAAGAGGAAATTATCTTTTCATGGGGTCTCCTGAGCTAGTACAATTTAAGTTTGGAGATTCCGGGAGCCATGTTATTCTGTAGAAATAGTCTGCTTGAGAGTGAAGCTAGCACAGGGAACAGGACAGCCTTGAGCTGGAGAGATAAATTCTTCATTACATTGTTTGAGAACTTGAGTCTAGCATTTTCTGAACCCAGATATTCCTGAACTTTACCATTGCATAACCAGATCTATCACTCAGAAGCGAAAAAGTTCTGATTACTATGGATTTTTCATCCTTCACTTATCCAGGATTTTCACTATGTCTGTGAGCAGCAAAAGCCTTAGCTGTCAAGCTCCAATGGCTATGGAAATATGTGTTCCAGTCCAAAAAATTGAGGACATACATAGGATTGATGATATTTTCAAGAAATCAATTGGCCAAAATCTGAGCCTGAACTAAATTTTGCTAAGATTCTGTAGTGGATAATATGCATCTTAATATTCATGTTTATTTCCATATTTAATTTTAATATGTTAACCAAAAATTACCCTGGAAGAATTACTCCTGAGTAGAAAAGTATACACAGGGTGGTGGACTTTATTTATTGGACTGGAATGTTTAAAATGCCAACCAATCTTGAGGTAAAGTGATTGCCTACATCTGATATGAGTTTACTCAATTTTTTTGCCCTTAATAATTTTCTTTATCTATAGGATAAGGAAATGTCCTCCAAGTAGAAAGATATGCCCAGGAAAGGTCTTAGAACAGTCGCCCTTAACTCTGACTGTGCTTCAGAATCATCTGTGTTGCTTTTAAAAATGCATATTCCTGAAACCCACTCCTCTAATTTCAGTATATCTAAAGTAGGACCCAAGCAACTACCTTTTAGCAATATTCCCAGGAGATGCTGCTGAAAACTTTTGCTATAACAAAATGATAGGTCTGAGGGTGGAGTGAGTTATAAGCTCTACTATTAGGAACAAAAGAGGAAAACAGGAATGCAGTGGTGCGTTCTCTGCACTCTAACCACATTTCCTTCATTAACTTCAATTGTATTTGTGCTTTTCTTAGCCAATTGTTATTTAAAAAGTAGATAGTATACTAATGCTAAAGTGTAACTTTGATAAAAAAACAAAGTTCTTCTCAGGGTATTTGTCTATTAACAGGATATTCCTTTAAAAGTAATGATTCTGATATCAAACTTTTAGTATAGTATGAATAAATGAACTTTCAGGCAGACAGGCCTTTTTTGAGCCCTTCAAAACTCTTACATGAGGCTAAGCTTTTCCTCTATATTTTCTCATTCTGTAGTTAAATATGTATTTTTTTTTCACATCTTAAGTGAGGCACTTAAAAGATTTTTTAAATTATAAAGGAAGATATGATAATTTAGAAATGATTCAAGGATCAAGAACAGAGACTGTTGGCTTTTCTAAATATAGATTTTGGGAAATTTTCCAGATGTTCTTCAACTTTGGTTTTCATTGCATTGATTCAAGTGAAACAACATCTGTTATGGTGCAGCATATTTCTTAGTTGATGTGTTTCCTGTCCTTTAGTTTGAATTCAATTCATTTTCAAAGTTATTTATCTGGTAATGTTTTACATGAATTTATTTGAAACAACCCTAAAAATATCAGATACATTTTTTAGCATAAAGTGAAAATTTACAAGTTATAATATCATGATTTTGTTTTATTTATTTAGTAGGTGAAATATTAAGGAAAAACTCATTTTCAAACATCTAAAACTTTTTTTAATTATATAATATTCTTACATAAAGGAATACTTCTGAAAAAAATATTTGGCATAATTTTATCTTCGGTTTTAACATTAGGCTATATGCTCTATGCCAGGGGTCAGTAAAGTAATAGCTATAGCCCAAATCTGGCCTACCACCTATTTTGGTATTTTAATTTTGAATGGACCACCATCACACCTATTCCTGTACATATTGTCTATGGCTGGCTTCACCCTCCAACAGCAGAGTTGAGTAGTTGTGAGAGAGACCTTACTGCCTGCAATGCCTAAGATGTTTACTTTCTGGCCTTTTGCAGACAAAGTTTACAATGACCCCTGCTCCAAGTAAACAAAGTAACTGAGATAATTATGAGGGAAAATTCACTCAGGAAAAGTTGAATCAGAATACTGAGTAAATAGTGGTATATTGATTTTATCATCCAAGTAATAAACATTCTATTCCATTTGTCTCAGTAAACACAGTGTTAAATATAGTCCTCCTTGTTAAAAACTGCATTAAAAAGCATGATTATTGTTTCCTGGTATTATGAAAAAATCACAGAGATCAAGAGCTCAGTCTTCAAGTCACTTAACCATTAAGTAGGAGAATTGGAATTTGACTGTAGTCCAATTTAGCTTCAGAGCCAGAACATTCAACCACTATACTACACTAAATTTAAAGTTCCTTAACTTTATAAGAAGCCCTTTAACTGCAGCCTCAGAGTTAATATAGTTTACCCTTCCCACCAAAGAGCTTCCAAGCGTGAGGTATAACACCAGGGGTTTTTCACTAAAATATACCAGGGTTAAAATTCTCACTAATTTTTTGTGATAAGTGGAAGTCAGATCAAACACTGGAAAAATAGCAGAGAAAAATTAGGCAATCTATTTTCTCTAATATAGCTGGTACTTTAGAGAGGATGTATAAACAGTAAGTTTAAAAATAAGTAAAATTTGTAGTAATAAAATGTTAAGGAAGAAATAAATGAAGGAGTGAGATAATGTGTGTGTATGAGTGTGTGTGCTTGTAGGGGGTGAAATTATATATATATATATATATATAATATATATATATAAGGTGGCATAACAGTTCCCATTACAAGTTTTCGAGTCTTACCATTTCAATACACTGTAGCTTGACTGCCAACTAATAGCATCTGCATCTCATTGCGAAATGAATTATCCCTCCCACATAAATAGGAAGCAGCCCCTCTCTCTCTTGAGTGAGATAAACTCTGAGGGACACGTTCCATACTGGTCCTCAGAGTTCTCCAGAGGAATTAAGCTCCAATTGCTTGTAGTAATAAGTTGCTTAATAAAGAACATGTTGTATTTACTGCTGTCTCCTCTCTGTCTCAGTTCTCTTTTCTACATACACTTCCTGAGATCAGCATGCAAATAAATTACTTACATTTTGTATCTTGTTTCTAAGTCTGCTTCTGGGGAATGTAAACTAAAAATATTGTGCAGAAAAGAGAATGATATTCCTCTAGAAAGTACTAGTTTAAAACGTGTATAACTTTTATGTGTTTATTTTTTTGTTTTCAGCTTTATTGAGATATAATTTACAAATAGGGATTTTACATATTTAACATGTACAACTTAATGTTTTGATATATGTATACACTAAAATAATCACAATCAGACCAATTAACATATCTGTAACCTCAAATAGTTACCATTTTCTTTTTTTTTAATTGTGAGGACATTCAACATATACCCATATACCGTTTTAGCAAATTTCAAGTCTATAATACATTATTGTTAACTGTAGTCACCATTCTGTATATTTGATTATCAGAACTTACTTATCTTGCCTAACTGAAACTTTGTACCCTTTGACCAATATTTCCCCATTTTTCCCTTTTCCCTCCCCAGCCCTATTCCTGGCAAATGTTATTCAAGTCTCTGTGAGTTTTATTTTAGATTTCACATATATGTAAGACGCAGTCTTTTTCTTTCTGTGTCTGGTTTATTTCACTCAGCATACCATCTTCTAGGTTTATCCATGTGGTTTCAACTATTAGCACATATTTATTTTTAAAAATTAATAACAGTGTATTCCGTTCATGGAAATACTCTATATGTTTTATCCATTCATCCACTGACGGACATTTGTTTCTGTATCTTGGCTATTGAAAATAATGCTGTAATTAACATGAGATCTGAAAAGGGGTTACTATCCAAAATATATAAGGAACTCATACAACTTAATAGCAAGAAACAAAAGCTCAATTTTAAAATGTGCCAAGAACTTGAATACATATTTTTCCAATAAGACACTAATGCCCAAGGTGCTCAACATCGTTAATCACCAGGGAAATACAAATCAAAACCACTATGAAATGTCACCTCACCTGTTAGAATGGATATTAGTTTTTTTTAAAAAAAGAAAAGATGTGTTAATAAAGATGTGGAGAAATGGCAATGCTTATACATTGTTGATAGAAATGTAAATTAGTACAGCCATTACTGAAAATAGTATGAAAGTTTCTCAAAAAATTAAAAATACAATTGCTATATAATCCAGCAACCCACTTCTAGGTATATATTTTAAAAAATGAAATCAGTATGTCAAAGAGATATCTGTACTCTCATGTTCATTGTAGCATTATTTAAAAATGTGTGTAACTTTTAATCTTCCATATCTAGTTCCAGAAATTTATTATTTTTTGTACATGCCCAAATATTTTACAGTGTTATCAGTAATGTGTAGAGATAACAAAACTCTCATTTTGACATTGAGAATAAAAAATTTTAAAATATTTTTAAATTTTAGAAAAGAAAATTATTTTATAAATTTGTTACAATTTACATTTCTCTTGTTACCATGAGGATTGAAATTTTTTGTTCTTTTAGCCACTCATTTGTCTTTTCTTGTTTCCCCAGACATATATTTTCTACGTTTTTCTATTTGGGTGGTAAAATTTTATTTTTTAAATTAATTTGTAAAAACTATATGTATACTAAAATTATTAGGTCTTCGTTATACATGCCACAGATGTTACAATCACTCTAAATTGCCTTTTGTATTTGTGCAACTACTGACTACCTTTTTTGATATCAGATCTATCAATCTCTTACTTTGTTTTGACTTTAGCATTAAATTCAAAATGTTCTACACTAACTAGGATTATATAAAGTGACATATGTCTGTGAGTGTATATGTGTTTCCAGTAACTTAATTATTTTGTCTTTTATACATTCAAAATATAAAGCAGAGATAAGACTTTTTTTCCTGAAATGGTTGCCAATATACCCTAGCATAACTTATTCAATAATCTATGGCTTACATTTTGATATCAATTCATTTGAGTAATGTTAGAAAGAGTGCTAGTAAGGCCAAACTCAGATTCTGATCATTTATTATGGGTCAGGTAACGTCATACTAATTCTTCAGGAATATAGATTAGAGTCTCCAACAGATGTTCACAAATGTTTGCTATTGAATATGTGGGGGATTGAATATGAGTAGAAGAGAGAATATGGATGAACTTAAATTCATTACCATTATTCTGTCCTACTAGTAATAGAAAAGTAGTCTTATCTATTCCCTGATAGAGTATTTTTCTGTTATTTGCAGATGTTTTCTATCTTTACGTTAATATAGCATGGATCATGTTAAGTCATATTTCTTGTGCAAGCTAGAAGACGATATTTATTAAACTATCAACAATTTAATCAATTATAATTTTTATTAGGAAAAGCTGAGTAATGCCAATTGTCCTAAAATTAATTTTCTTGAGCAGTGAATAGCTCAATGTTCTAATTCCAGTTAAACAAGTTTTTGGTTAGTAAAATTCTGCAGTATATTAAGCGAGTAAATATTTCAAGTAGATAACAGCTATTCTGACATTGTATTTTGAAATTATTCTCAGCTTTTCTCTTATCCGAATTAAAAGACTTTAATTAGTATGGTTTATTATCTCATTTGTTAAGTTAGCATAATCTGTCTTCTCAGTTATTGGGGCCAGAAGTCAGTTGGATACAACAGGAAAAATGGCTTTTTAAACAGTTTAAATATTACAGAATTTTGATTGGTATTTCAATATCATTAACAAATTTAGCTATGTCTCAGATAAAATGGTATAATCTTTTGTTTATACTACTTATTAATATTAGAGCATTACAGGTACTATCAAAAAGAGTTTAAAAATCTGATTTTTAAAAATTTTTCTGTAATTGCTAGTTAAGAACTAGAAGGTAAAATGTTTACATTTGCATTCTATTTCCCTACATATTTCAATATATCCAGACCACAATCAGGACCAATGGGCCTCTTACCTTCAAGAGATATGTTATTTAACTTTCAAATTCGAATTAAAAAGAAAAATACATTTGGAAACCCAAATGTGTTCATATGCGAAATTATTACAGTTGTCTTCTAATTATTGACAATCTGGTGGATACAAAATCCAAACAATTCTCTATAGTTGAGAGGGGGAGGGGAGGAGACTGGAGAGAATTATATATATATGTATATATATCTTATTTTATATATATATATAATCTCTCTCTCTCTCTAAACTCTAGTCCAGTTTAGAAATACAGCTTTTAATGAAGTTAAATCTCAATTAAGCCATGCCTTCAACTGTTTGCCTGTGGTACAATGTGAAATTGGTTGCAGAATCTCAAGCTGTGGAGGCTGATTGCTTATTTCACATGTTAGGAGGTCAGACAACAAAGAGAGGACAGAAAACAAAAATAGAAAACAGAAGTTCTTCATAATAACTATTAATAATAATAATAATAAACACTGGAGGCTTTCCCAAATACCATACTGATCTTCTCTTGATGTAAAGGGCTTGTAAGCAAAGAAGGATGTTGTTTAAATGCAATTTGCAAGTTATCTTTCCCACAATGAAAGGTTTATCTTTATTTCACAAATATGACTTTTCTATGCTTATTAAATTTTTTTTATTAAATGTTTTTAACAATATCAGAACTGTATTTCTTCAAGACTGAAACAGAAAGTAATTGAATACCTGAACAAATCAATAACAATTTCCAAATTTAATCAGTAATTTAAAACCTACCAACCGAAAAAAAAGCCCTGGACCAGACACATTCAGATAAAAATTCTAGAAGGTATATGAAGAAGACCAATCCTACTGAAACTCTTCCAAAAAATTGAGGAGTAAAGACTCCTCTCTAATATATTCTAGGAGGCCAGCATCATTCTGATATCAAAACCTGAGGGAGACACACACACACACACACAAAACACTTCAGGCTAATACCCCTGTTGAACAGAGATCCAAAGATCTTCAGCAAAATACTAGCAAATCAGCCGGACATGATGGTCACACCTGTAATTCCAGCACTTTGGGAGGCCGAGATGGGCAGATCACTTGAGGTCAGTAGTTCGAGACCAGCCTGGCCGACATGGCAAAAAACCATCTCTACAAGAAATACAAAAATTAGCCAGGTGTAGTTGCAGGCGCCTGTAATCCCAGCTACTTGGGAGGCTGAGGCAAGAGACTAGCTTGAACCCAGGAGGTGAAGGTTGCAGTGAGCCGAGATCATGCCACTGCACTCCAGCCTGGGCAATCCAGTAAGCCTTTATCAAAAAAAAAAAAAAAAAAAACAGCAAATCAAGCCCAGCAGCACATCAAAAAGCTTATACGCAAATCAAATCAATAAATATAATTCACCACAAAAACAGAACTAAAACAAACAAAAAACACATGATTATCTAAACAGATGCACAAAAGGCTTTCAATAAAATTCAACATCCCTTCATGTTAAAAACCCTTAACAGACCAGGCATCAAAGGGAGATACTGTAAAAATAATAAGAGCCATCTATAACAAACTCATAGCCAACATCACACTGAAAGGGCAAAAGATGGAAGCATCCCCCTTGAGAATCGGAAGAAGACAAGAATGCCCACTTTCATCACTCCTATTCAACATAGCATTGGAAGTCCTAGCCAGAGCAATCAGGCAAGAGAAAGAAATAAAAGGCAGCCAAATAGGAAGAGAGAAAGTCAAACTAATTCTCTTCACAGGTGATATGATTCTATACTTAGAAAACCCCTTAGTCTCTGCCCACAGACTCGTAGAATAGATAAACAACTTCAGTAAAATTTCAGGATACAAAATCGAAGTGCAAAATCAGTTGTAATTCTGTATAACAACAATGTCCAGGTTGAGTGGGAAATTAAGAACACAATTCCACTCACAATAGCACCACAAAGAATAAAATACCTAGGAATACAGCTAACCAAGTAGGTGAAGATCTTTACAATAACAATTACAAAACACCAAAACACTGCTGAAAGAAATTAGAGATGATACAATCAAATGGAAAAACATCCCATGCTCATGGGTAGGAAGAATCAATGTTGTTAAATGGACATATTGTCCAAAGAAATTTAGAGATTCAATGGTATTTGTAGCAAACTATGAACATCATTCTCTACAGAATTTGAAAAAAAAATTGATTTGAAAATTCATATACAGCCAAAAAGAGCCCACAGAGCCAAAGCAGTCCTAAGTAAAAAGAACAAAGTCACATTATCTGACTTAAAACTATACTACAATTTTACCATAAAGAAAACAGCACGCTACTGGTACAAAAGTAGAAACATAGACCAATGGAACAGATTAGAGAGCTCAGAAATAAAGCTGCATAACTACAACTATCAAATCTTCAACAAAGTTGAAAATAATGAGCATTTGGAAAAGGACTACATATTTAATAAATGCTGCTGGATAGCCATATGCAGAAAATTTATACTACACTTCCTTTCACCACATACAAAAATCAACTAAAGATGAATGAAAGACTTAAGTTTAAAACTAAAACTATTATATAGAAACCCTAGCGGAAAACCTAGGAAATACCATTCTGGACATAGGCCTTGGCAAATATATTTTTACAAAGACCAAAAAAAAAAAATCAAATAGTGGGACCTAATTAAACTATAAAGCTTCTGCACAGCAAAATAAATTATCAACAGAGTTAACAGACAACCCACAGAATGGGAGAAAAATACTTCAACCTGTGCATCCAACAAAGGTCTAATATCCAGAATCTATAAGTAATTTATATAAATCAACAAGAAACAACCAACTCACCCCAGTAAAACGGGCAAAGGATATTAACAGACACTTCTGAAAAGAAGAAACGCACATGGCCAGCAAGCATATGAAAAAATACTCAACATTATTAATCATTAGAGAAATGCAAATCAAAACCACAATGCGATGCCATCTTAAACCGATCAGAATGGCTATTGTTAAAAAGTAAAAAAAAAAAAAAAAAACCATAACAGATGTTGATAAGGTTACAGATAAAAGGAAATACTTATACACTCACTGCTGGTGAGGATGTAAATTACTTTAGCCACTGTGGAAAGCAATTTGGAGATTTCTCAAATAACTTAAAACAAAACTCCTGTTTGACTCAGCGATCCTATTACTGGCCATGTATCTAAAAGAATATAAATTATTCTACCACAGAGACACTTGCACACATATGTTAACTGCAGCATTTTTCAGAATAGCAAAGACATGGACTCAACTCAGATGCCCACAAACAGTAGACTATATAAGGAAAATGTAATACACATATACTATGGAATACTACGCAGACATAAAAATGAAATTATGTCCTTTGCAATGACAGGAATCAATTTGGAGGCCATTACCCTAAGTGAATTAATAAAGGAGCAGGAAGCCAAGTATTTCATGTTCTCACTTATTTGTGGGTGCTAAATATTGAGTGCATGTAGATAGAAAGAGGTATACAATAGACACCAGGACTTACTTGATGGTGAAGCGGGGGAGAAGGGTGAGGTTCAAAAACTGCCTATTGGGTACTATGCTTACTACTTGGATGATGAAATCTTTTGTACACCAACCCCAATGACACGCAATTTACTCATGTAGCAAACCTATACTTGTATCCTCTGAACCTAAAATTAAAGTTTGAATTTAAAATTTTACAACTAACATCATACTCAATGATGAGAAATTACAGAATTTCCAGCCAGGTGTGGTGGTTCACACCTGTAATCCCAGCAATTTGTGAGGCTGACGCAGGCGGATCACTTGAAGTCAGGAGTTCAAGACCAGCATGACCAACATGGTGAAACCCCATCTCTACTGAAAATACAAAAAATAAAAATTAGCTGGGTGTAGTGGTATGCACCTGTAATCCCAGTTACTCAGGAGGCTGAGATAGGAGAATCACCTGAACCCAGGAGGTGGAGCTTGAAGTGAGCTGAGATCGTGCCACTGCACTCCAGCCTGGACGACATAGTGAGACTCTGTCTCAAAAAAAAAAAAAAAAAAAAAAAAAAAATTACAAAATTTCCTGCCAACATTAGAAGCAAAACAAGGATATTCCCTTTCACCACCCCTTCTCAACATCATACTGGAATTTCTAGCTAATGCAACAAGACAAGAAAAGGAAATAACATATATACAGACAAAAAGGAAGAAATAAAACTGTCTTTCTTCACATATACCGTAATTGTATATGTGGAAATCAGGAAGTATTGCCTAAAAAATTTTCGAAAACGTATGTTTTTTAGTTTATGTGTTTTGTATATTTTCCCTCTTAGTCTTTCTTCATAGTTATTTTCTCTAGTAGTATATTTTGATGCCTTGCTTCATATTGTTAGAGTATCTATTATAGGTTTTTGCCTTGTGATTATCGTGAGGCTTGCATAAAACAATAGTTATAACAAGTTATTTTTTTGTCTGATAACAATATATCTTTAATTGAAAAAAAACTCTATACTTTAATTCCACTCTCCTTCCACATTTTGAATATGAAATGTCATAATTTACTACTTTTTATATTGCATATTCCTTAGCAATTTATAATGTTATTATTTTAATAGTTTTTTATTGTAACTTTTAAAGACTTAAGTGATTTACACAACAATCTTAAAGTATTAGAATATTCCAAATTTTACTAAATACTCACTTTCAACAGTGAGTTGTATACTTACAAATGTTTTCCTCTTACTTACTAGTGTCCTTTTCTTTCAGCTTGAAGAAGTCCCTGTAGCATTTCTTGTAAGACTAGTCAGGTGGTGATAAATTCCCCCAGCTTTTGTTTGTTTGGGAATATCTTGATCCATCCTTCATTTCTGCAGGACAGTTTTGTGGGTCAAAATATTTCTGGTTGGAAAGTTCTTTTTTTTTTTTTCTTCGGTACTTACTTTGAATATGTCATCTCACTTTCTTCTGGCCTATAAGGTTTCTGCTGAGAAGTCTGTTGCAATGTGTATTGGTACTGCCTTCTATGTTATTTGCTTATTTTCTCTTTCTGTTTACCAGACCTTCTCTTTGTCTTTCATCATTGACACATTGATTATATGTCCTGGAGTAGTCTTATCTGAATGGAATCTGAATGAAGATATTTGATTGACCTATGCTTAGGTATTTATATGTTTCTATAGCTTTGGAAAGTTTTCTGCTATTATTTTTTAAACAAACATTCTACTCCTTTATCTTTCCCTACTCCCTCTTGATCACCATGACTCATACATTTGCTCTTCTAACGTAGTCCCCTAAGTCTCCTAAGCTTTCTTTATTCCTTCCAATTTTTTTCTTTTTCTCCTCTGATAGTACATTTTCAAATAACTGATATTTGAGTTCACAGATGTTTTTGCCTGCTTGATCAATTCATTGTTGATGCTATCTATTGCATATTTTATTTTGTTCATTGCATTTTTTTCAGCCCTAAGATTTCTGTTTGATTTATTATTTCAATTTTTTTAATTCTCTGATAAATTTCTGAATTATTCTCTGTATTTATTTGAATTTCTGTGCACTTCCTGAAGTAATTATTTTGAATTCTTTCTCAGACTGTTCATACATGTTTATCTCTTTATTGGCAATTACTGGCACCTTATTTTGTCCATTTGGTGGTGTCGTGTTTTTGTTCTTGATCCTTGTGCTTTTGCAGCCATGTCTGTGCACTGAAGAAGTAAGGATTTACTTTAGTCTTTGCAGTCTGGCTTTGTTTAGGAACGTTCGTCAACAGTAAACCTTTCAAGATATTGTGGGAAAATCATCTGGTGTGATCTCCAAAGCCATAATCACTGCAGCTATTGCAAGCCCATGGGGAATCTTAAACCTCAGGTCAACACAGCTAGTTTATCTCAGGCTACAGCTAGTTTATCTCAGGCTACAATTGTTGTCAGCTAGTTTCTTTAGTGTGTTGCCTTCATTGGCAGAAATGTAGAGCAGCAACCAAAATCTGAGGTCTAGTTTATGTAAGCCATACTACAGTTTTTTGCTCCTAAGTAACTCAAGGTGGTCCAGCCCTGCTGGCACTCCCACTGTTTCCTGTAAGATGAGACAGGAGTAAGTCCCTAGCGTGGAATCCCAGAATCATGGGGAAGCTAAATGCCTGCCTTTGATTTACTTATAACACTGTAGAAACCATAGGTCCAGAGGAATTCTCTGTGCGTGGCCCTGTGCTAGCTTGGGGAGGGGGAGTATGGTCAAAGAGAACCATTTGTCTTACCATTTGATCATAGATTTTCTTGGTTCTGTAGTCCAAGGGAGTGTATCAGCCTCAACCCCAAGTTCTGGGATATTCAGGTTAGTATTGTTACCTATAGATAGTTGCTAGTTGGGTTTCTGTGTAGGTAGGGAGTGAAAGCTGTACAATTCCTAATCTGCCATTTTGCTGATGTCACTCTGCATTCTTCTATAGATTATATTTGCCTAGAATCATGTTACACATCCTATTTTTCAGCTGTTATCATGTTTTAAATTTTGTTTATTGTAATCCACATATTTCCTTTTATGCAAATATGATATTATTTTTCTTTCAATTAAAATATTTATCTGTTTATATTAAATTTCGATAAGAAATTTCCATAATTCATTTTATATATTTTTTTTATATATATATATATATCTTTTTAGATCTTACAGCAGTATAATTCTGTTTACCCTTACCATGTTTTGTGGTATTGTCATAGATTCTGCTTTTGCCTATTTTCTAAATCCCACAATACATCAAAATATTTGTTTAAACAGTAAAATGTTTGTCTTTTGCACTTTTGTCAGATTTATAGAGGCATAATTTACACACAGTAAAATTCACCTTTTTATTGTGTACTCTTTGATGTTCTGACAAACCTACACAATAATGTAATCACCATGACAATCAGAAAGTACTATTATGTCCATGTTAAATCAGCTCCTCCCACCACTCCCATGCCCCTGAAAACAACTGGTCTAATTTTTGTTCCTCTAGTATTACCTTTTCCAGAGTATCCAATAAATGCAGCTGCTATGGTCTGAATGTGTTCTCTATAATGTATATGTTGAAATTCCCCCAAGGCAACTGTAATAGAACATTTTAGGTTTTTGTTGACAGTTGATTAGGTCATGAGAGCAGAGCCTTATGAATAAAATTAGTGCCCTTATTAAAGAGGTCCTGGAGAACGACCCTGGCTTTTCCATCATGTGAAGACACAGTAAGAAGGTGCCATCTCTGATCCAAATGAGGTCTCATCAGACATCAAATCTGTTCAGTGCCTTGACCTTGAAATCTCAGCCACCAAAACTGTGATAATAAATTTCTGTTATTTATAAGCCACCGGGCCTGTGGTATTTTGTCATAGAAGCTCAAGTGAACTAAGTGAGCAGCCATACTGTATTAGTCCATTTTCACACTGCTGTAAAGAACTACCTGAGACTGGGTAATTTGTAAAGAAAAGAGATTTAGTTGACTCACAGTTCCACATGGCTGGGGAAGTTTCTGGAAACTTACAATTATGGTAGCAGGCAAAGGGGAAGCAAAAAATGCATTACATGGTGGCAGGTCAAAAGCAAGTTAGTTAATTAGTTACTTCCTAACTAACTTGCTTTTGATTTTACAGGCTCATAAGCATCAGAGACTTGCCTTGTCTCAGACGAGATTTTGGACGCGGAGTTTTGGGTTAATGCTGAAATGAGTTAAGACTTTGGGGATCTTTTGGGAAGGCGTGATTGTTTTGAAATGTGAACACATGAGATCTGAGAGAGGCCAGGGGCAGAATGATACGGTTTGGCTGTGTGCGCACCCAGAATCTCATCTTAGATTGTAATCCCCATAATCTTTATGTATCAAGGGAGGAACCAGGTGGAGGTAATTGAATCATGGGTATGCTTTCCCTCATCCTGTTCTCATGATAGTGAATGATTTCTCATGAGATCTGATGTTTTTATAAGTGCTTAGTAGTTCCTCCTGCATTCATTCTTCTTCTTGCCACCTTGTAAAGAAGGTGCCTTGCTTCCCCTTTACCTTCCACCATGATTGCAAATTTCTTGAGGCCTCCCCAGCCATGTGGAGCTGTGAGTCAATTAAACTTCTTCCTTTATAAATTACCCAGTCTTGGACAGTTCTTTATAACAATGTGAAAACAGATTAATACACTAACAAATATTTGCAACTCAGAATATTAAAGAGTTCTTCCTGTTTTTACTATAAAATGTTTTATAGCTTTGGATTTTATGTTTATCCTATAATCTATTTTTAGTTAATTTATTAATGGTATCACATAAAAATTAAGGTATTTTAAAAATATGTATATTAACTATTCCATCAACAATTGTTTTATTTAATATTTTTGACACTTTTTAAATTTATTATTTTATTGGCACAGTTCAACTGTTCATATTTGTAGGGTAAAATTTGATTATTATAAACACACACACACATATAGTATACTGATCTAATCAGATTACATAGAGTATACATCACCTTATGCATGTATCATTTCTTTGTGATAAGAATATTCAAAGCCAATTTTCTAGCTATTTTGTGCTATGCAATATGTCAATGTTGACTGTCATTATCCTTTTGTACAATAAAACAACATAATTATTTCTACTATTTAATTGTTATTTTGTACCTGTTGACAAACTTCTCCCCATTCTCTATTCTTCTCCCCTTTCCTCTCCCCAGTTTCTGGAAATTAATATTCTACTCTCGGCTTCTATGATACCTACATTTTTTTAGATTACAGATATGAGTGAGTCCATGTGGTCCTTGTCTTTCTGTGTCTGGCTTATTTTCCTTAACATGATGTCCTTCAGGCCCATACATGTGGTGACAAATGGCAAAATTTTATTATTTTTCAATGGCTGAACATAATTCTATTGTGTATATATGCCATATTTTCTTTATTAGCACATTATTGGAGAAATTGGTTGATTTCACATCTTGGCTATCAGAAATAGTACTTCAATGAATACAGGAGTGCAGGTATCTCTTCAAAATACCAATTTGATTTCCTTTGGGTATATACTCAATAATGGAATTACTGGATCACTCAGAAGTTCTACTTACATTTTTTGAAAACTATTCCTATTTTTTCCCATAATCACTATAATAATTTATGATCCTACCAAAAATGTGTAGGTTTTTTTTTCCACATCCTCACCAGCACTTGTTTTCTATTGTCTTTTTAGTAAAAGCCATTCTAACTAGCCTCCAAAATGTGAGAAAATATTTCCAAATTATCATCAGTCTATCAAAAGATTAATAACCAGAATATATAAGAAACTCAAATTACTCAATAGCAAATTATATTATTATTATTAAAAAATGGACAAAAGACCTACAAATGAAGAAGACATACAGATGGCCAGCAATAACATAAAATAAAAATGCTCAATATCGCTAATTTGTGGTATTAGAGAAATGCAAATTAAAACCACAATAATGTACCATCTTATACCATTCAGAATGACTATTACTAAAAAGTCAAAAACAAAAGATATTGTTGAGAATGTAGAGAAGAGGGATCACTTATATAACGTCAGTGACAATGTAAATTACTCTATAGAAAACAGATTTCTCAAAAAACTGAATTTAGTACTGCCTTTTTTCCCAGAAGTTCCATTGCTGAGTATCTACTCCCCAAAAAGAAGTTATTTTATCAAAATGACACCTGCATTCTTACATTTATTGCAACACTGTTCTCAATAGCCAAGTCATACAATCAACCTAACTGTCCATTAGTGGATGACTGAATGACATACATGTGGTCTGTGTGTATATATATAGAAAGAGAGAGAGAGACAGAGAGGGATAGAGAGATAAATATATATATTTTATATAAATATATATATTTCTCTGTGTGTGTGTGTGTATATATATATACACACACACACACACACACACACACACACACACACAATGGAATACTACTCAGCCATAACAAGAATGTAATCATGTTTTTTGCAACAACATGAATGGAACTATAGGCTATTATCCTAAATAAAATGACTTAGAAATAGGAAGTCAAAAACTTCACATTCTCACTTATACGTGGGAGCTAAACAATGTGTACATGTAGACACACTGAGTAGAATAACAGACATTGGAGACTCCAAAAGTGGGATGGTGGAAGGGGATAAAATACTACCTATTTGGTATTTGGTACTTGGTACAACATACACTATTTGGTTGATGGGTACACCAAAAGCCCACACTTCATCACTATGCAATATTTCAATGTAGCATAACTGCACTTGTACCCCTAAATCTATAAAAATAAAAATAAAAGAAATTGTTTCGCCCAATGCCATAAAGTGTCCCCTTAAGTTTTCTTCTACTAGTTTTATAGTGTCAGTTTTATGTTTAAGTCTTTAAACCATTTTGAGTAGATTTTTATATATGGTGAGATGCAGGAATATGCTCACATTCCTCTGCATGAGGCTTTTCCATTTTCCCAGAACCATTTCTTGAAGAGACTGGCTTTTCCCCAATATGTGTCCTTAAAACATTTGTCAAATATCAGTTGGCTGTAGGTGTGAATTTCTTTATTCACTGTCTATTCTGTTCCATTTGTCTGTGTGTCAATTTTTTGGTTCAGGATTGCTTTGGGTATTTCAGAATCTTTTACGCTTCCATGGGAATTTAAGGATTTTTTTTTCTATTTTTGTTAAGAATGTTACTGGTATTTTGATAGAGATTCTGTTAAATTTGCAGAATGCTTTGGACAGTATGGCCATTTCAATAATATTAATTCTTTCAATCCATGAGCATAAGAAACCTTGCCATTTGTTTGTGTCTTCAATTTCTTTCATCAATATTTTACAGTTTTCAATGTAGAGATCTTTTGCCTCCTTTATTACATTTATTTGGGTGTATCTTGTTTTTTGTATCTACTAGTAATTGAATTGTTCGATTGATTTTTTCAGATAGTTTGCCATTAATGTATAGAAATGATACTAATTTTTGTATGTTGGTTTTGTATCCTGCAACTTTACTGAATTTGTTTATTATTTCAAACAGCTTTTTGGTGCATTCTTTATTATTTTCTATATTATATAGAAGATCTTGTTATCTATGAACAGAGATAACTTAACTTAGACTTTTCTAATTAGGATGCCTTTCATTTTTTCTCTTGCCTATTCGTTATGCCTAGAACTTTCAATACTATGTTGAAAAAGAATGATGAAAGGTGGCATCCCTGTCTTGTTCCTGATCTTAGAGAAAAAGTTTTCAGCTGTTCCTCATTCAGTATGTCAGCTTTGGGGCTGTTATATGTGTCCTTTATTATGTTGAGGTACATACCTTTTATACCTATTTTGTTGAGAGTTTTTACTATAAAAAGAGTTTGAAAGTTTTGTCAAATCATTTCTTCATGTCTATTGAATTGATGACATGGTTTTCACCTTTCTTTTTGTTAATGTGGTGTATATTATTTATTTATTTTCATATGTTGAATTATCCTTGTATTCCAAAGATGAAGCCCACTTAATTATAGTTGATAATATTTTTAACATGCAGTTTAATTCTGCTTGATAGTATTTAGTTGAGGATTTTTGCATGTATGTACATCAAAGATACTGGCCTATTTGTTACACTACTGAATGGTTTGGGAATGAGGGTAATGTTGGCCAGATGAATGAGTTTGGAAGTAATTGTTCCTCTTCTGGAATAGTTTGTCTAGAATTGGTATTATATCTTCTCTATGTGTTTGCTAAAATTTAGCAGTTAAGCCATGTTGATGTGGGCTATTGTTTAATTAAAGACTTATTATTACTGATTCAATTTTCTCACTCTTCCTCACTCATCATTTTTAATTTCCATTTTTATCATAGATACAAGTGGTACATGTGTAGGTTTGTTACATGAGACTATTGCATGGTGCTTAGATAGGAGTACGGATCTCATCACACACGTAGTGAACATAGCACTCAATAGGTAGTTTTTCAACTCATTCCCCTCCTTCCCTCTGCTCTCTCCTGTCTTCCCATAGTGTTTATTGTTCTCATATTTATGTCCATGTCTGCTCAATGTTTGGCTTTCATTTATGAGTGAGAGCATGCAATGTTTGTTTTTCTGTTCCTGTATTAATTAGCTAAGGATTATGTTTCCCACTTCACCAGTGTTGCTGAAAAGAACAGGATTTTTTTCTTTTTTATGGCTCTGCAGTATTCCATGCTGTATACTTAACACTTCTTTTTTTTTTAATACAATTTACCATTAATGGGCACCTTGGTGGATTTCATTTCTTTGCTATTCTAAATAGTGCAGCAATAAACATATAAGTAAATGTGTCTTTTTGGTAGAAAAATTTATTTTCCTTAGAGTATATACCCAGTAATGCTCTTGCTGGGTTGGATGGTAGTTCTGCTTTCAGTTCCTTGATAAATCTCCAGACAGCTTTCCATAGTGGCTGAACTAATGTACATTCCCACCAACAGTATATAAGTGTTCCCTTTTCTCTACAGGCTCACCAGCATCTGTTGTTGTTTGACTTTTTAATAATAACTAGTCTAACTGCTGTGAGGTGGTAACTCATTGTGGTTTTGATTTGCATTTCCTTTATGATTAAGGATGCTGAGCATTTTTTCATGTTTGTTGACTATTTGTATGTCTTCTTTTAAGAAGTGTCTCTTCATGTCCTTTGTCCATTTTTAATGAGGTTATTTGTTTTTCCTTATTGATTTAAGTTACCTGTGGATTTTGGATATTAGACCTTTGTTGGATGCATAGTTTGCAAATACTTTCTCCTGCTCTGTAGGTTGCCTGTTTACTCCGTTGATAGTTGAATTTGCTGTGCAGAAGCTCCTTAGCTTAGTTCCTACTTCACTATTTTTGTTTGCACTGCAACGAGCAATGAATGGAAAGTTCCATCTACACCAAATTATGGTGTCTGGACACCATATCTGGGCATTAATGATGCTCAATAAACAGAAAATTATTATTATAACTTCAAACCCTATACAAAGATGGCAGGCTTCTATTTTTCTGAGAACTTTTCATTTTGTATTGTGAAACTTTGCTAAAGTCATTTATCAGTTCTCAGAGTCTTTTGGCAGTGACGCTAAGACTTTCCAAGTATAGAATCATATTATCAGCAAACAGAGGTAGTTTGATTTCTTTTTCTTCTATTTGGATGCCCTTCATTTCTTTATCTTGCCTAATTGCTTTGGCTAGAATTGCCAGTAGTATATTGAAAAGGAATGGTGAGAGTGGTCATCCTTGTCTTGTTCCGTTTCTCCAGGGGAATAGTTTGAACTTTAGCCCATTCACTTTGATGTTGGCTGTGAGTTTGTCATGGATGGGTCTTCATATTTTGAGGAATGATCCTTGGATGCCTAGTTTGCTGATGATTTTTATAATGAATAAATAGTGGATTTTATCAAAACCTTTTACTTTTTCTGCATCCACTGAGATGATCATATAGCTTTTGCATTTAATTCTTTTATGTGGCAAATCACATTTATTGATTTGTTTATGTTGAACCAACCTCACATCCTAGGAATAAAATCTTGTTAATTATGAGTTATTAACTTTTTGACTGCCTCTGGATTTGGTTATCTAGTATTTTTTGAGGAATTTTGCATTTATTTTCAGCAACTATATTGGCCTGAAGTTTTCTTTTTTCATTGTGTCTCTGCCAGATTTTTGTATCAGGCAGATGCTGGCTTCATAGAATGAATTAGGAAGGAGCCCCTCTTCCTCGATTTTTCAGAGTAGTTTCAGTAGAATTGATATCAATTATTCTTTGTACATCTGATATAATTTGGCTTAAATTCATCTGATTCAATGCTTTGTTTTTGTTGTTGTTGTTGTTGTTTTGTTTTTTGGGTCAGTTCTTTATTACTGATTCAATTTCAGAAGTTGATATTGGCCTTTTCAGGGTTTCAAACTCTTTCTGATTCAATCTTGAGCGATTATATCCTTCCAGAAATTTATCCATTTACTCTAAATTTTCTAGTTTGTGTGCATAGAGTTGTTCATAGTAGTCTCTGAGGATCTTTTGTATTTCTGTGGGATCAGTTGTAATATTCCGTTTGTCATTTCTATTATGCTTATGTGAATCTTCTCTTTCTTTTCTTTGTAAATCTAGTTAACATTCTGTCGATCTTATTTTTTTAGAAAAGAAATAACTCTTGGTTTCATTGATCTTTTGTATAAATTTTTGCATCTCAATTTCATTAAGTTATTCTCTAACTTTAGTTATTTCTTTTTCTCTATTTTGGTTTTTTTAGATTTCTATTTTGCTTAGGTGCAAAGTTAGAGTGTTAATTTGAGGTCTTTCTAACTTCTTGATGAAGGCACTTAGGGCAATAAACTTTTATGTTAAATTAACACTGCTTTGGCTGCATCCAAGAGATATTGTTAAGTTGTGTCCCATTATCAGTAATTTCAATGAGGTTTTTTTAAAATTCTGCCTTAACTATGATGTTCACCGAGGAGTTATGCAGGAGTAAATTAGCTACTTTCCAAATAGGTGTACAGTTTTGAGCGATCTCCTTGATATTGCTTTCAGTGTCTCTTGCACTGTGGTCTGATAATATGCTTGTTATGATTTCAGAGTTTTTTTTAATTTCTTGAGACTTGCTTTATGACTGAGCATGTAGTAAATATTAGAATATATTATGTGTGCAGATGGGAAAAATGTATATTATGTGGTCGTTGGATGGAATGTCCTGTAGATGGCTATTAGGTCCTATGTGTTGAGTGTTGACTTTAAATCTAGAGTTTTTTGGTTACTTTTCTGCCTTGATGATCTATCTAGTGCTGTCAGTGGAGTGTTGAGGTGTTCCACTATTTTGTCTGACTCTCTAAGTCTTTACGTAGGCCTAGAATAACTTGTTTTATGAATATGGGTGCTCCAATGTGGGATGCATATATATTTAGAATAGTTAAGGCTTCTTGTTGTATTGTGCCCTATATCACTATGTACCTCCCTTCATTGTCTCTCTTAATTTTTATTGGTTTAAAGTCTGTTTTATCTAAGATAAGAATAGCAATTCCTTCCCATTTGTGTTTTCCATTTGCATGGTAAATTTTACCATGATGCTGTAAGTGTTATTGCATGTGAGGTGGATCTCTTGAAGACAACAGATGTTTGGGTCTTATCCTTTTGTCCTGCTGGCCACTCTGTGTCTTTTAAGTGGGTGTTTATCCCATTCACATTCAAGTTAGTATTGCTATGTGTTATTTTGATCCTGTCATCCTGTTGTTAGCTGTTTGTTAGGTAGACTTGATTGCATAGTTGCTTTATAGTGGCTGTGGGTTATGTGCTTAACTGTGTTATTGTGGTATCAGGTGGAATTCTTTTGATTCCTTAAGGACCTCTTATAATGTTGGTCTAGTTGAAATATGTTCCCTCAGCATTTGATTGTCTGAGAAGGATTTTATTTATCCTTCAGTTATGAAGCTTAGTTCTGTGGGATATAAAATTCTTGGTTGCAATTTCTTTTCTTTAAGGACGCTGAAATTAGGCTCTCAATTTCTTCTGATTTTAAGGTTTCTGCTGAGAGTTCTGCTGCTAGCCTGATGGGATTCCCTCTGTAAGTAACCTGCCACTTCTCTCTAGCTGCCTTTAAGACTTTTTTTTTTTTTGCATTGAAATCTGTGAGTGCGATGAGTATGTACCTTGGAGGTGGTCATTTTGTATAGTAGCTGGCTGGGGTTCTCTGTGTTCCTTGTATTTGCATGTCAACATCTCCAACCATATTAAGAACACTTTCATAAACTATATCCTCAAATATACTTTGCAAGTTGCTTATTCTCTCTCTTTCTCTCTGAGGAATGCCAATCAGTCATGTATTTGGTCTCTTTATATAATCTCATATTACTTGGAGGTTTTGTTCATTTTTGTCTTCATTTTGTTTTTTTTTTAGTTTTGTCACACTGAGTTGATTCAAAGAACCAGTGTTTGAACTCTGAGATTACTTCCTCAGCTTGGTCTATTCTGCTGTTAATACTTCCAATTGTGTTATGAAATTCTTGTAGTGATTTTTTTTTCTTTTACTTCAAGAAGTTCAGTTTGGGTATTTCTTAAAATGACTATTTCATCTGTCAGTTCTTAGATCAGTTCACTGGACTGCTTGGCTTCCTTAGATTGAGTTTCAACTTTCTCCTGTATCTCAATCAGCTTACTTGTCATCCAGTTCTGATTTACATGTCTGTCATTTCAGACATTTCAGACTGGTTAATCACCATTGCAGGGAAGCTGATGGGCTTTTTTGGGGATAAGGAAATACTCTGGCTTTTTGAATTGTCAGACTTCTTGCATTCTTTTTCATGTGGGAGAATTTTCTTTATAACTGTGGTATAAATTGAGTATATTCAGTTGGCTTCATTTATGGAAGTTTTCAGAGGGCTAAGGCCCTGCACAAGGATTTGTTGTTAAGTTATTGCCCTTGATTTCACTGAGGGAAAGAATTAACAGTGTTTTTTGGTGTTATAGTTTAGGCGGTAATCCAGTAGACAACAGCTGAGAGCAATGGGATGGCCGATAGGCTCTTACTCAGCCTTGTAGCTCCTTTGTGTACTCTTTCATTTGCAGCTGTGCTCTGTGGTGCTAGGTGGCGAGATAATGCCCTACACCAGTTTCACTCTTGGGCCTTGGGGGAGCCATCTTCAATCACTGGCGCTGTGCTCTCAATTTTTTTCTTCACTTTTGGGTAGGCGTTTCGGGCCATAGGGCTCCCTCAGGCAAAGGTACAGTAGGGAAATAGGCCACATCCTTACTTACTCTACCAGCCCTGTAGAGGGAGGCATGCCTAGATCCCACACCAGCCCACAAACCTGTGTGACTCCACCTCTCTCAGTTTTCTGAGAATGTGGTCTCCTCCCTTGCTTAAGAGGCAGGCACAGATTTTGGCTTAGCACTCTTAAGCCATGGACCACAGCCCATGGGAGCCAGGACCTGTTCCTAGTTCCCTCCTCTGAACACCTGGGGTTTGGTTTCATGTGTGCTGTGGGATCTGAAGTTCTCTCAGGCTGCTGAAACACACCCAGGTTTAGCAAAACACCCAGGCGGGGCAGTGCGGCTGCACTTTGTGCATGCTCCGGTGGAGCAGCCAGGCAGGAGCCCTGGGAGGGACTGGTGGGCAGGCAGGCCTGCAGGGCAGATGTGCCTCAGTCCTGTGGGGAAGACAGCTCTGCTTTCTTCTTGGTGGTTAGCTAGGGCCAGAGCCTCTCAGAGGGAGATGAGGAACCCTAGGTAATGGGCACTAACAGCTGGACTCTGCTGGAGCTGTCCCACGCATAAAGGCCTCTGGCTCCATGCCTGTTACAACTCCACTTCCATCGAATCTCCAGTGGGATTTACTCACCAGCTCAAATGTCTGTGAGGAGTGTGTGATCCCTTAAAGCTAGGATCACAGAGGTCCATGGTGACAGTCCATAGTCTTCCGGTCTCTTTACTCACCCTTTCCCCAGGAACTCTTCAGGGCCAGGCACCAGCCCTAGCATTCAGTCATCACAAGCTGGGTTCCCAGCTTCCTCCCTCTTCAACCTCAGCATCTGCATATTTTGTTCATCCATACTTAGCATTTTTTTCTCCAAAGAACTGCCCAAATTATGTTGGTTTAGTGGAAATACTGGTCTCTCTCTATGGGAGTAGCACTTCCCAGCTGCATCTAGTTGGTCATCTTGAGCTTCGTTCATTATTGGTCTGTTCATATTTTCTATTTTTTTTATTTATTACTTTAATCTTGATAGGTTGTAAGTGCCCAGAAATTTTTCTATTCTTCTATGTTCTTGAATATCTTCACATATTATTGTTCATAGTAGTTTCTTACAATCCTTTGTATTTCTGTGATGTCTGTTAAAGTGTTTTCTTTTTCATCTCTGGTTTTCTTTGGAATATTTCTCTTTTCTTCTTAGTCTAGATAAAGCTTTGTTAATTCTGCTTATATTTTCAAAAAAGTAACTTTTAATTTTGTTGATCTTTTTAATTGTTGTTTTAGTTCTTATATTGTTCATTTCTGCCCTGAACTTAGCTGCTTCTTTTTCTAGTTCATTGAGGTTTACGTTTTGGTTATTTATTAGAAATCTTTCTTCTTTTTGTCTTAATATTTTATTGATATATAATAGTTGTATGTATTTTTGTGGTACATGTGATATTTTTGACACATGCCTACCATGTGTATTAATAAAATTGGGGTAATGGAACTATCCATTACCTCAAACATTCATCTTTCCTTGGAACTGGAAACATTGAAATTCTTCTCTTTTAGCTATTTTAATATACATAGTAAGTTATTTTAAGTGTAATTTCTCTACAGTACTATCCAATACTAGAACTTATTCCTTCTAACTGACTGTATTTTTGTACCCCCTAACCAACAGCTTATCTTCATTCCCTCTTTCCTTCTCTTCCAAGCCTCTGGTAAGCACCATTCTGTTCTGTATGTCTGTAAGACACACTTTTTGAGCTCTGATATACCAGTTAAAACGTGATATTTGCCTTTCTGTGCCTGGTTTATTTCACTTACAATAATGACCTGAATTCCATTCATGTTGCTGTAAATGAGAGAATTTCATTCTGTTTTCTGGTTGAATAAAATTTAATTGTGTAAGTACACCAAATTTTCTTTATTCATTCATCCATTGATGGACACTTAGGTTGATACCACATCTTGACTATTGTGAGCAGTGTCATAATAAATATGACAGTGTGGATATCTCCTTGATATACTGATTTTTTTCTTTTGGATATATACCCAGCAGTGAGATTACTGGTTCATATAGTTGTTCTATTTTTGTGTTTTTGAGGATCCTTCATATCGTTCTCCATAATGGCTGTACTAATTTACATTCCCTCCAACAATGTATGTACTTTCTTATTTCTCCACATCCTTGCCAGCATTTTATTTATTTTTTGTCTTTTTCATAGGAATCATTCTAACTTGGGTGAGATGTTATTTCACTGTGGTTTTGATTTGCATTTTCCTGATGATTAGTGATGTTGAACATTTTTTTCATACAGCTCTTGGCTGTTCATATGTTGTCTTTTAGGAAATATCTATTAAAGGATTTTGCCTATTTATTAATGGGATTATTTGTTCTTGTTATTGAGTTGTTTGAGTTTCATATCTATTCTGGGTATTAATCCCTTGTGAGATAGATCGTTTGCAAGTATTTTCTCCCATTCTGTAGGTTGTCTCTTTATTGATGTTTTGTTGTTGCTGGGTTTCTTCGATCGATGTAATCCTATTTGTCTGGTTTTGCTTTTATTGTCTGCGATTTCAAATTCTTATCCAAAAAAAATCTTTGCTCAGACCAATGTCCTATAACATTTTCCCCAAGGTTTCTTTTAGTGGATTTAAAGTTTTAGGTCTTACATTTAAGTATTTAATGCATTTTGAATTAATTTTTCTATATATATATGTTGAAAAATGGGGATATAGTTTCATTTTTCTGCATATGAACAGCTAGTTATCTCAGCACCATTTATTAAAGAGATTGTTCTTTCCTCAGTGGAAATTCTTGGCACTTTTGTAGAAAGTGAGGTGACTGTGAGTGAATTTAATTCTGTTCCATTGGTAAATCTGTTTTTTTCTATGCCAGGGACATGTTTGGGGTTCCATAGCCTAGTAGTATAATTTGAAATCAGGTGGTGTGATGCCTCCAGCTTTGTTGCTGCTGCTCAAGATTGCTGTTTTTATGTGGGATAATTTCTGGTTCCATAGTAAATTGGCAATTGTTTTTTCTATTTCTGTGAAGAACATCATTGGAATTTTGAAATAATTGCAATAAATCTGTAGATTGCTTTTGAAAGTATAGATGTTTAATACTAATAATTATTCCAATCTATAAACATGGGCCATCTTTCTTTTTTCTTGTATCCTCTTAGTTTTTTCATCAGTAATTTATAGTTTTCTTTGTAGAGATTTTTAGCTTATGTAAATTTATTCTTAAGTATTTTTTGGTAACTATTCTAAACAGGATTATTTTACTGATCGCTTTTTCAGATTTATTGCTACTAGTATATAGAAATGCTACTAATTTTGTAAATTGATTTTGTATACTGTAATTTTAATGAATTTGTTAGTTATTTGTAAGAGTTTTGTTGGGTCTTCAGGTTTTTCTACAAATAAGATTATGTTGTCGCCAAACAAAAATAATTTGCTTCTTCCTTTTTAATTTGGATGCCCTTTATTACTTTATCTTGCCTAATTACTCTGTCTAGGACTTTAGTACTATGTTGAATAGAAGCAAAGAAGGCAGCATTCCTGTCTTGTTCCAGATCTTAATAGAAAGGCTTTTCATTGTTCTCCATTCAGTGTGATATTAGTTGTTCATTTTCATATATGGTTTTTGTAG
Organism: Pongo pygmaeus; assembly: GCF_028885625.2. Classification (NCBI taxonomy): domain Eukaryota; kingdom Metazoa; phylum Chordata; class Mammalia; order Primates; family Hominidae; genus Pongo; species Pongo pygmaeus. Next base: position 90,827,488 of record NC_072396.2, on the reverse strand, counting down.
TATTGAGGTATTTTCCCTATGTGCCCAACTTGTTCAGAGTTTTTATCAGGAAGGAATGTTGAATTTTATCAAATACTTTTTCAACATCTATTGAAATTGTTATATAATTTTTGTCCTTGATTTTGTTAATGTGATGTATCCAGTATATTAATTTGCATATATTGGACAATCACTGAATCCCTGGGATAAATTCCACTCGATCATGAGGAATAACTTTTTAATGAGCTGTTGCACTTGTTTTGCCAGTATTATTTTGAAGATTTTGTATTTATGCTCATTAGGGATATTGACCTATACTTTTTTTTTTTTTTTTTTCCGCCTTACCTTTCTCTGGTTTTTGTTTCAGAGTAATCCTGGCCTTGTTCAATGAATTTGGAAGTATTTCCTAATATTCAATTGTTTAAAATACTTTGAGTATATGTGGGATTAGTTTTTCTTTACAAGTGTAATATAATTCAGCAGTGAAACCCCTGTGGCCTGTGCTTTCTTTTTATGAAAAAATAACTATTACTGCTTCAATCTCATTACTCATTGTTTGTTTGCTTAGGTTTTCTATTTTTTTCATGCTTCTATCTTAGTAGGTTGTCTGAGTCCAGAAATTTATCAGTTTCTTCCAGCTTTTTCATGTTATTGATATAAACTTATTCATAGTAGTCTCTAATAATCCTTTTATTTTCTGTGGTATTGAGGGGTGAAGCCAGCTGGACTTCCTGGGTCGAGTGGGGACTTGGAGAACTTTTCTGCCTAGCTAAAGGATTGTAAATGCACCAATCAGTGCTCTGTGTCTAGCTAAAGGATTGCAAATGCACCAATCAGCACTCTGTTAAAATGCACCAATCAGCACTCTGTGCTTAGCTAAAGGATTGTAAATGCACCAGTCAGCACTCTGTAAAGTGGAGCTATCAGTACTCTGTAAAATGGACCAATCAGCTCTCTGTAAAATGGACCAATCTGCAGGACGTGGGCAGAGCCAAATAAGGGAATAAAAACTGGCCACCTGAGCCAGCAGCAGCAACCTGCTGGGGTCGCCTTCCACGCTCTGGAAGCTTTGGTTTTTTGCTCTTCACGATAAATCTTGCTGCTGCTTACTCTTTGGGACCGCACTACCTTGATGAGCTGTAACACTCACTGCAAGGATCTGCCGCTTCATTCCTGAAGTCAGCGAGATTCACAAACCCACCGGGAGGAACAAACAACCCTGGACACGCCACCTTTAAGAGCTGTAATACTCACTGTGAAGGTCTGTGGCTTCACTCCTGAAGTCAGCAAGACCACAAACCCACTGGAAGAAAGAAACTCTGGACACACCTGAACATCTGAAGGAACAAACTACGGACACACCATCTTTAAGAACTGTAACACTCACTGTGAGGGTATGTGGCTTCATTCTTGAAGTCAGTGAGACCAAGAACCCACCAGAAAGAACCAATTCCGGACACAGTATCAGTTGTAATGTTTCCTTTTTAATATCTGATTTTATTTATTTGTGTTTCTAACTCTTTTTTCTTAGCCTAACTAAAGTTTTGTAAGATTTAACTTATCTAAAATAAACTCTTCATTTTGTTAACATTTTGCATTTTGATTTTATCTCAATTTCATTTATTTTTACTCTGATCTTTATTTTTTATTAATTTATATTTTGGTTTCCTCTTGCTTTGCAAGTTCTTAAGGTGCATCATTAGGTGGTTTATTACAAATTCTTTTATATTTATGATGTAGGTGTTTATTGCTATGATCTGCCCTCTTAGAACTGCTTTTGCTGTATCACATAGGTTCTGTTATGTTGTGCTTCTTCTTTCATTTGTTCAAGATTTTTTTTAAATTTTCATTCTAATTTCTTTCTTTACCCATTGATCATTTGGGAACGGGCTATTCAATTTTTATGTATTTGTACAGTTTCTAAAATTCCTCTTATTATTGATTTCTAGTTTTATTCCTTCATACTGAGAAAAGTTATGTGATATAATTTTGACTGTTTTGAAATTGCCAATAGATATTTTTGACCTTACATATTATCTATTCTGGAGAATGTTACATGTGATGAGAAGAATTTGTATTCTGCAGCAATTTAATAAAATGTTCTGTAAATGTCTATTAGCACTATTTGTTTAAAAATATAGTTTAACTCTGATGTTTCTTTGTTGATTTTCTGCCTTAATGATCTGTCCATTGCCAAAAATAGGCTGTTGAAGTTTCCAACTATTACTGTATTGCAGTCTGTCTATCCTTTTAGATCTATTCATCTTTGCTTTATATATTTGTCTGCTCCAGTGTTGGATACATATATATTTACAATTGTTTTATCTTATTATTTAATTATCCCTTTAATGTTGTATAATAAACTTTTCGTGGGGTTTTTTTGATAGTTTTTGAATTAACATCTATTCTGTCTAACATTAGTATTGCTTCTCCTGATCATTTTTGGTTTTTGTTTGCATGTAATATCTTTCTCTATTCCTTCACTTTCACTCTGTTTGTCTTTAATAGTGAGGTACATCTCTTGTAGGCAAAATATAGGTGGATTTTTTGATTCATTCAGCCATTCTATATCCTTTAATTGTAGAATTTAATTTATTCACATTTAAGTTTATTATTGATAGGTAGGATCTTACTTCTGTCATTTGTTTTCTGGTTGTTTGGTAAATCTTTGTTCCCTTCTTAATCTCTTGTTTATCTGTGGTTTGTAGTTATCTAATGCTAAGTTTTGTTTTTTTTTCCTTTCCTCTTTGTCATCTATGTATTTTTGTGGTTACAATGTTGGTAACATAGAGTCTCGTTATAAGACTATTTTAAGCTGATAACAACTTAACTTTGGTCACATAAAAATACTTTTAGCCTTTTCCCCTCGCTCCCACAATTTGTATTCTGATTGCTTTAATTTATATCATTATTGTTTGTATCTTTCTTCATCACTAATTTTAGCTTTTAATGTTTTTGACTTTTTTAATTTGAATCTTCATACTACAGGATTGAAGGATTTACATAGCAACATTACATCACTGGGGTATCCTGATTATTGCATGTGTTTACCTATACTGGTAAATTTTGTACTTTCAGGTACCTTTACATCAATTATTTTTCTTTTATTTCCTACTGTAGTACTCCTTTAAGCATTTATTCTAAGTCTACCTCAGTGGTGATGAATCTCCACAGTTCCACAGTTTTTACTTGTCTGGGAAGGTCTTTATTTCTCCTTTATTTCTAAATGATAGCTTTGCTCAATGTACTATTCTTAGATGACATTTTTTTTTTTTTTAGTTCTTTTAATATGTCATCCCACTCTCTCCTGGCCTGTAAAGTTTTTGCTGAGATATCTGCTGAATGTCAAATAGAAATTATTTTATTGTGACTTGACATTTTGAGTTTTGTCAGTTTGATTATAATGTGTCTCAGAGAAAATATTTATCATTTAAATTTCATCAGAAGCCTTTAAGTTTGCTGAATCTTTATGTCCCTGTGTCTCCCAAGTCTTGGGAACTTTTCAGCTACTATTTTATTACATAAATTTTCTATGCCTTCTGCTATTTCTTCTTTCTTAGGCACCCCTATAATACAAATATTTGTCCACTTAATTGTGTCCCGTAAGTCTTCTTGGCTTTTATATTCTTCCTTCTGCTGGATCTAGTCTGTCGTTGAAGCTCTCAATTGTATTTTTCATTTTTTTGTCATTGAATTCTTTAGCTCCAAGTTTTTTGTTTGGTTCTTTTTATGATCCATCTCTTTGTTGAATTTCTAATTTAGATTATGAATTGTTTTTCTAATTTCACTGTATTGTTCGTATTCTCTTATATCTTGCTGAGTTTTCTCAAGATTTTTATTTTGAATTATTTTTCAGGCATTTTACAAACATCCTTTTCTTTGGAATCTTTTACTAGGGACTTATATTGCTTCTTTGCATAAGTCACATTTACTTGCTTTTTAAATATTTCTTTTGTCCACGTGTTGATATCTATTTATCTAGGAAAACAGTGGGGTTTTTTTTCCAATTTTATGGAGTAACTTTTGCAGCAAGAGGCTTTTTCCTGTAGAAGGGTCCTAGGATGTTGGTTGGAAATGCTATATCAGTTTTAGTTCTGAGTAAACTCAGCAGCATGGTCTCCATACAAATTCTTTGGCTGTAATTCTTCCCTGAGATGGCTGCAATTTTCTCAATGTCCTAGACTACAGTAGTTTGTTGCTGTGGTTATGTAGTTTTGTTGTTAGTGGGGGCACTGGACTGATTGTCTGTCAGTCACGTGTGATTGTGGCATGCCAGTAGGTTGTGTATAGGTCTGTCCTGAATGGTAAGGTCACTGTTAAGCTGGCTGTTGGGCTGGGGGCATGTATACATGAATTGGGTAGCTGAGAAAGATTTCTATCTTGTTGGGTAGGACAACTTCCAGATCTTCTTTAAAGCTCGGGCTGGGAATGTTCAGGCACAGAGGCTGTGTGGGACACTCTGGTGGTCTGGGGTTGTCTCTGGTTGGATGTAAAAACAGGAGTAGGTGCACACTGACTCAGTGGATGCAAAAGACCTTTCTGCTGTTCAGGTCTGCCTGTTTCTCTGGATGATCTGGTTCCTTGTGAGTTTGGGAATTGACATTCCAGTCATTCATTTGGGCCTAGGCTTTAGGCAGCTGGACTATTGGTGCTGTAATCACCTATGTAAATGTAGTGAAATGAAAATGGTGCTTTACACAGAGTGGTTTGGTGATTACTGCCCCCCTCTGCCCCCCCCCCACAGGTAGAATGCACTCTAGATATGGGTCCAGTTTCAAGGGGATTCTGTGTCATAGTCACTTAGGTTGTAATGTGGGGGTGTTAAGAAAGTTCCTGCTTTTAAGGAGTACAGCTGCATGGAGTCCCAGTAACTGTTCACACTGGACTTGGGGACTGTGAGAATTGAAGGACTTTCCTGTAGAAGTGACTACTGGCATCTGTGTCAGTGATAGAGAATGCTGAGGGTCTCCACCTTACCTTTTTTTCTATAAAAAAGAGGTCCTACAGCTCCAATATGATCCTGGTGGGGGAGAGAGTATGGCAGAGGCAGGATGAGTTGCTCCCATCCCTATGAAGCTATCCTGAGCTTTTGTGCTCCACAGGCATTTTGCTATTCTCCTGGTGCTCTCTGGCACAATTCTTCAGTCACTCCTGTCAAAATATACATTGTTTTACTTACTTTTTGTGGGGGTGGACTAGAAACAGAAAACTCTAGTCAGCCATCTTTGCTGATATAATTCCCAACACAAATTATTTGAAAGACTAGTCATTTCCCTTTGAACTACCTTGCTAACTTTGTTATAAATTAATTCACGGTATATGGAAAAGGTCTACTTCTAGATTTTGTATGTTTATCAATTATCTATATGTCTATATTTATGCTAATACTACACTTTCTTTATTGTCATACTTTTATAATATGTCTTGAAATTATAGAGCTTGAGCTACTTTTCACATATTATTCAAATGGTCTTGGCTATTTAAGATAATTTGTTTTTTACATGTAAATTTTTTAGAACAATTTTGTCAATTTCTTCAAAAAATACCTCATAATGTTTTTATTGGAGTAGACTTAAATCTATAGATCAATTTAGGGAAGATGCACTTGCTAACATTATTGAGTCTTCTATTACATGAAGAGAGCATATTTCTCCATTTATTTAGTTTTCTTTTAATTTCTCTCATCAATGTTTAATAGTTTCCATCATACAAATCTTGAACATGTATTGACAGATTTTTTCCTATGTATTCCATGGAATTTCAATACTATTGTGTATTGCAATTTAAAAAGTTTTCATTTCCAGTTATTCTTTTCTACTCTATAAAAATAGAGTGTGAAGATCTTTTATTTTTGACCTTGCTGAACTTACTTATTGGCTCTAGTAGGAATCAAAGAATCTGTGAAAAGAAGGGAAACAGTCTTATATTTACCCATGTACTTATCATTTCAAGTAATCTTTATTCGTACATGTAGATCTTAATTTCAAACCGTTATCTTTGTCTCTTATGCCAGAAAAAGTAGCTTAGAGATTTATTTTAGTGTAGGTGTAGTGGGGGTACATTTTATCAAGATTTCTTTTTCTAAAAAATATCTATATATTGTCTTCCTACTTGAAAGGCATTTTCCTTAGATATAGAATTCTAAGTTGACACTTATTTTTTAGCATTTGAAATATGGCATTACGTTGACTTTTGGCTTTCATTATTTCCACTAAAATTATTAAGAATTATTTAAGTAAGAATTATTAAATGTCATATTAATTTATATTATTACTTCTTTTTATATACATGATCCCCACTGATATGGTTTGGCTGTGTACCCACCCAATTCCCACCTTGAATTTTATTGCTTCTTTCAATATAAATGATCTGCACTGGTATGTTTGGCTGTGTCCCCACCCAAATCTCACTTGAACTGTAATCTCCATAACCCCCATGTATTATGGGAGTGACCTGGTGGGAGATAATTGAATCATGGGGGCAGGTTCCCTCATGCTGTTCTCGTGATAGTGAGTGAGTTCCCATGAGATCTGATGGTTTTATAAGGGGTTTTTTCTCCTTTGCTCAGCACTTCTCTCTTCTGCCTCCACGGGAAGAAGAATGTGTTCGGTTCCCCTTCTTCCATGATTGTAAGTTTCCTGAGGCTGCCCCAGCCATGCGGAGCTGTGAGTCAATTAAATCTCTTCTCTTTATATTACCCAGTCTCAGGTATTTCTTCATAGCACTGTGAAAACATATTAATACAGTAAATGGGTACCACAGAGAATGGGGTGCTTCTACAAAGATACCCAAAATGTGGAAGCAACCTTAGAAATTGGTAACGGGCAGATGTTGGAACAGTTCAGAGGGCTCAGAAGAAGACAGGAAAGTGTGAGAAAGTTTGGAAATTCCTAGAGAGGTCTTCAGGAGAAGACAGAAAGATGTGAGAAAGTTTGAAACTTCCTAGAGTCTTGTTGAACGGCTTTGATCAAAATGCTGATAGTGATATGAACAATGAAGTCCAGGCTGAGGTGGTCTCAGATGGAGATGAGGAACTTGTTGGGAACTGGAGTAAAGGTCACTCTTGCTATGCAAAGAGACTGGTGGCATTTTGCCCCTGCTCCAGAGATCTGCGGAACTTTGCACTTGAGAGAGATGATTTAGGATATCTGCTGGAAGAAATTTCTAAGTGGCAAAGCATTCAAGAGGAAGCAGAGCATCAAAGTTTGGAAAATTTGCAGCCTGACTATGCCATAGAAAAGAAAAACTCATTTCTGGGGAGAAATTCAAGCCTGCTGCAGAAATTTGCATAAGTAACCAGGAGCCTAAGGTTAATCACCAAGACAATGGGGAAAATGTCTCCAGGGCATGTCAGAGACCTTCATGACTGCCCCTCCCATCACAGGCCCAGAGACCTAGAAAGGAAAACTGGTTTCCTGGGCTGGGTCAAAGGCGCCCCTGCTGTGTGTAGCCTAGGGACTTGGTGCCCTGCCTCCCAGCCATTTCAGCCATAGCTAAAAGTGGCCAAGATACATCTCAGGTCATTGCTTCAGAGGGTATAAACCCCAAGCCCTGGAAGCTTCTACTTCATGACAAGCCTTCGGGTGTGAAGAAGACAAGAATTAAGGTTTGGGAACCTCTGCCTGGATTTCAGAGAATGTATGAAATGCCTGGATGATCAGGCAAAAGTCTGCCTCAGAGGTGGGGCCTGCTTGGAGAACCTCTGCTAGGGCAGTGTGGAAGGGAAACATGGGGTTGGGACCCCCACATAGAGTCCCCACTTGGGCACTGCCTAGTGGAGCTGTGAGAAGAGGGCCGCCATTCTCCAGATCCCAGAATGATTGATCCACCAACAGCTTGCACTGTGTGCCTGGAAAAGACACAGACACTCAACACCACCTGTAAAAGCAGCTGGGAGGGGACTGTACCCTGCAAAGCCACAAGGGCAGAGCTGCCCAAGGCTATGGAAGCCCACCTATGGCATCAGCATGACCTGGTTGTGAGACGTGGAGTCAAGGAAGATCATTTTGGAACTTTAAGGTTTAATGATTACCCTATTGTATTTTCGACTTGCGTGGGACCTGTAGCCCCTTTATTTTGGCCAATTTCTCCCATTTGGAACAGGTGTGTTTACCCAATGCCTGTAACCCTATTGTATCTGGGAAGTAGCCAACTTGCTTTCAGTTTTACAGGCTCATAGGCAGAAGGGACTCACCTTGTCTCAGATAAGACTTTGGACATGGACTTTTGGGTTAATGCTGGAATGAGCAAAGATTGGGGAACTGTTGGAAGGGCAGGATTGTGCTTTGAATTGTGAGGACATGAGATTTGGGAGGGGTCAGGGGTGGAATGATATGGTTTGACTGTGTCCGCACCCAAATCTCATCTTGAATTGTAGTTTCTATAATCCTCACATTGTGGGAGGGACTCAGCAGGAGGTAATTAAATCATGGAGACAGTTTTCCCCATGCTATTCTCATGATAGTGAGTTCTCACAAAATCTGATGGTTTAAAAGAGTGGCATTTCCTCTTCTCTCTCTCTTTCTCTCCTGCCACTATGTAATACGTGCCTTGCTTCCCCTTCACCTTCTGCCATGATTGTAAGTTTCCCAAAGCTTTCTCAGCCATATGGAACTGTGAGTCAATTAAATCTCTTGTCTTTATAAATTATTCAGTCTCAAGTATTTCTTCATAGCAGCATGATAGCAGACTAATACGACTAATACACCCACCATTCCATTAGCAGATTTGAAGATTTCCTGCTTATATTTGATTTTCAGAAGTTTCACCAGTGCATGTCAAGTTTCACTTTTGGTTCTGCATAGGTGTTCTTTTCAGTTTTGAATATGTTTTTAAATGTTTCACAAATATTTACTCAAACATTTACTTCCCCATTGTTCTCTTTTCTGTTTCTGGGATTCCAGTAACACGCATTTTAGACCACTTGATGACTGGAATCTAGATAACCTTGTTCCACAAGTTATCTAGCTTCAGCTATACTTTCTAAGTCTATTTTTAACTGTCCTTCAGCTACATTAGTTTCTATTAGTCACTCTTTATGTTCACTGATTATTTATTATATGGCATCCAATCTTCCTTTATCTAATATATATATTTTATTTCGGATGTTGCATTTTTTATTTCTAAGGTTTTCATTTTAAGGTTTCTTTTCTTTCCTCAAATTTCCCATGTCTACTCTGTTATATTCACATTTTCCTAGAAATCCCTAAGCATAAGACTTAAGACTTTTTAAAGACTTTAAAAAGACTGTTTTAAAGTCTTTGTGTGATAACTCCAACATCTGGATTATGTTCAGGTCGCTTCTATTGTCCATTTATATTAATTATAAGGCACATATTTATGCAGATTAAAATTTTTGATAAATTATATAATGGACATTATAGATTAATGATTTTAGAGATTTTGATGTCCGTTATTTTATTCTGCAGAGTATTAAATTTGTTCTCCTTTAATATTTTGTTATTTTGTTGTTGTTGTTGCTGTTGTTGTTGTTGTTGTTGTTGAGACGGAGTCTCACTGTGTCACCAGGTTGGAGTGCAGTGGCATGATCTCAGCTCACTGCAACCTCCACCTCCCAGGTTCAAGCCATTCTCCTGCCTCAGTCTCCCGAGTAGCTGGGATTACAGGTGCCTGCCACCACGCCTGGCTAATTTTTGTATTTTTAGTAGAGATGAGGTTTCACCATGCTGGCCAGGATGATCTCGATCTCCTGACCTTGTGATCCTTCTGCCTCAGCCTCCAAAAGTGCTCGGATTACAGGCATGAGCCACTATGCCTAGCCAATACTTTGTTATTAATATTGTATTGCTTCTTTATCTTTTTATATATATTTTCAGGTTGTGATCCATTTATGTTTTATTATTTTCCCCCTTGGAATTTTTGTTATAGTTTTTCATTGCAACAGATATTGTAACTTTCCATTAATTCATGATTAGACACATTTTCCAACAACAAAAAATAAATAAATAAACTACTACCATTTTCCACTAATATGTAGTTTTATAAATCAAATTCATGCATTTTCTATCTAATTCTCCCTCCACTCTAAGGTGAAGGATCTTGTGGGTCACCCATTCCATTTTATAAAAACAGCTTACACTTTATGGTTTTATATAATATGCTCCTATGTGAGATTTTTTTCAAAATATTCAACTACTGAAAAAAGGCTGAAAGTCAACAATTTAGTCTACTGTGTTCCTTTGTAAATGCAGAAACAGGTTCAGGATAATAAAGTTGTTGTATATATTTATATGATAGAGAAGTCCTAGAACCTAAGTCTTGTGACTTTCTTACCCTGTAGCATATTTCTTTTAGTAAAGAATATTGCCTTCCATTAAAGTAACACATATTCATGTGAGATATGAAGAAGTGCTTCTTTATGCTTTATCTAGAGGAGGCAGGTCAGTGAAAATCCAAACACTACCATTTCAGCATCCTAGGGTTCAAGTGTTCATTTGTAACTGGCAAAAGCTGCTAACAATTAGCTACTCCTTCTCCCTTTCTGCCTTCTGAATCATCACTTTTTAAAATAAGCATCTAAAATGCAGTTACACTGCATTTGAATTACAGCAGCTCTTGGATCATCCACACTGTCTTCTATGAATATTTGGGAGTCAGTGCCAATTGCAAAGCATATTTTGTAAAACAATAACAAATATTTCCAGGCTCAATTATATACATTTTACCTTTCAGAGATAGGTGGGTAAAGAAGAACTCTTTAGTACAAGTAAAGAGCAGTTATTTATGTAAAAATTAAAAAGCAGTTGCTTTAATTTAGTAGTTAAGTAGTTGCTTCAATTTAGTAGTTGAAAACTATTTAGATATCTATCAAACTCCTTAAATAATGTGTTTAAAAGATTTTGACTTTAGATGCTAACTTTACAAAGGTAAATTTCCTGCCTATCTGCCTTTCTTTCTCCCTTCCCTTTTTATATGTATATCCACAGTTTCCCAGTAGGTTAAGGCACAGATGGCTGCCTTATTGTAACAGAAGAAAAATGCTACATTAATGTATAACAGGATTAAAAATTATTTCAGCAGCAGTGGCATATGTTACCAGTTAATCCCTGTAGTGGATGCTTCCCTGCTGTTTAAAATCATGAACATATTTTACAGGCTTCCTGCAGAGCAGTATAAAATGTCATATTTGTTGACATAGTTTTAAATATAGTTTGACAAAAATTAGTCATAAAGACAATTCTTCCACACTATCTGTTTGAGGGCTTAAGTAAAAGTAGATTGCAATATCATTGCTGGATAAAAGGAGCTTGTAATTTCTTTGTATTCAGAAAGACTCACGTGAAAATAACAGGGTGCTTCAAAGATAATCAATAGTTTTAGCATCTTCTCTACACGATATTACATGACTGATACCTAGACTACAATAGCCAGCCATGTATTGGAAGTTTTATCAGAATTCAAGACAGAATTATCTAAACCTTAGTCTTCTTAAATAATGGTGCAAAAAGTGTATTTATCATCTTTCCAGTAGTAACAATGTAAAATATTGACTGAGGACTTTCTACAAGCAAGTCAAGTATTTGCAAAGTGCAAGTCAAACATTGCACTGAGTAGCATTATCTTTCAAAAATTTCTATTCTACTATTAAATTTTCCTAATGATTGCTTGTTTACAAGTGAGATTATTTCAACTCAGTAAGATACTTCACTTGAATAAAACTCAGGGAAAAGTTTTAAAAGCTAAAAATATGCTTTTAATCAATTCTGCTTCAATAGTCTGGCTCTTTATTTTTTATTGTTTCACTAACTTCATATTAAATATTTTTAGTTCACATGTTCTTTACCTTAGGTAACCCCTATTCCTTTATAATTGTTTATCTTTTTATTATTTTTAATTTTTGGAGGTATATAGTAGGTGTATATATTTATGGGGCACATAAGATGTTTTAATATAGGCATGCAATATGTAATAATCACATTCTGGAAAATGGGGTATATATCTGCTCAAGCATTTATCCTTTGTGTAACAATCAAATTAGACTTTTAAAGTTATTTTGAAATGTGTAATTAAATTATGTTGACTATAGTGATCCTGTTTTGCTATCAAGTACTATGTATTCATAATCACATCGTGGAGAAAGGGGTATCCGGTCCCTCAACCACTTAAGTTTTGAGTTAAAAACAATCCAATTATACACCTTTAAGTTATTTTGAAATGTATAATTAAGTTATTATTGACAGTAGTCACACTATTGTGCTGTCAAATAGTAGGTCTTATTCATTCTTCTGTTCTTGTACCTATTAACTTCCCCTCCTTCCTCCACCAACACCCCTACATTTCCCAGCATCTGGTAACTATTCTTCTTCTATGTGTTCAATTTTTTTACTTTTAGATCCCACAACTAAGAAATCATCAGTAATAACTTAATTGTACATTTTAAAATAACTTAAAGAGTATAATTGGATTGTTTGTAACTCAAAGTATAAATGCTTGAGAGAATGGATAACTCATTCTCCATGATGTGCTTATTTCATATTGTATGAAAAAATGAACATGCAATGTTTGTCTCTCTGTGTCTGGCTTATTCTGCTTAATGATCTCCACTTACATCCATGTTGTTTCAAATAACAAGATATCATTCTTTTGTATGGCTAAATAGTACTCCATTGTGTGTATGTGCTACATTTTCTTTATCCATTAATCTGCTGATGGACACAGATTGCTTCCAAATCTTGACTATTGTGAACAATTCTGCAACAAACGTGAGAGTGCAGGTATGGTTTTGATATACTGATTTCATTTCTGATGTGTATACATCCAACAATGGGCTTGCTGGATCATATGCAGCTCTATTTTTAGTATTTTGAAGGAACCTCCAAACTGTTCTCCATAGTAGATATTTCTTTTCTTTTTTTTTTTTTTTTTTTTTTTTTGAGATGGAGTCTCACTTGTTGCCCAGGCTGGAGTGCAGTGGCACAATCTTGGCTCACTGCAAGCTCCGCCTCCCAGGATTCACACCATTCTCCTGCCTCAGCCTCCCGAGTAGCTGGGACTACAGGCACCTGCCTCTACGCCCGGCTAATTTTTTGTATTTTTAGTAGAGACGGGGTTTCACCGTGTTAGCCAGGATGGTCTCGATCTCCTGACCTCGTGATCCGCCCACCTCTGCCTCCCAAAGTGCTGGGATTACAGGCGTGAGCCACCGCGCCCAGCCCATAGTAGATATTTCTAATTGATATTCCCACCAACAGTATACCAGGAAGTCTCACTGCAGGTGGGTGAATTTGTCACTGGGTTCTCTGTTCTATTTCATTGGTCTATGTTTCTGTTTTTATGCCAGTAACATGCTGTTTGCTGTTTTGGTTACGATAGCTATGCAGTATAATTTGGTGTCAGGTAATTTAATTCTTCCAGTTTTGTTCTTTTTGCTTAGTATAGCTTTGGCTTTTTTTGGGTCTTTTGGGATTCCATATACATTTTAGACTTGTTTTTATATTTCAGTGAAGAATGTCATTGGTATTTTGATAAGGACTGCATTGAATCCATAGATTGTTTTGGGTAGAATGGATATTTTAACATTATTGATGCTTCCAATTCATGAACATGGAATTTTTTTTTTCTATTTTTTGGTGTCCTCTTTAATTTCTTTCATCAGTATTTTATAGTTATTATTATAGAGATCAATTATTTTTTGGTTAATTCCCAGGTATTTACTTCTATGTAGCTTCTGTAAATAGGTTTACTTTTTGAATATCTAATTCACATTGCTCACTGTTGTCATATATAAATGCTACTTATTTTTGTAAGTTGAATTTGTATTCTACAACTTTACTGAATTTGTTTATGAGTTCTAATAAATTTCATGTGGGGTCTTTAGGTTTTTATAAATGTAACATCATATTATGTGAAAACAAGAATAGTCGGACTACTTTCTTTCCAATTTGGATGCCTTTTATGTCCGTCTCTTGTCTGACTGCTCTAGCTAGGACTTCCAATACTATGTTGAATAACAATGGTGACAGTGAACATCTTTGTTATGTTCCAGATCTTAGAGGAAAGGCTTTTAGTTTATACCCATTCAGTATGATACTAGCTGTAGGCCTATTATATATGGATTTAATTATGTTGAGGTATGTTTCTTCTCTTCCTAGTTTTATGAGTTTGTTTTGTTTTGTTTTCCAGGAGGGGACTTTTAATTGCATCAAACCCTTTTAGAGCGTCAATCACCTTCTGTTTATATGATTACGTTGATAGATTTGTGTATGTTGAACCATACTTGCACCCCCGGGATAAAGCCCACTTGGTCATGACGAATGATGTTTCTAATATATTAATGAGTACAGTTTGCTAGTATTTTGTTGAGGATTTTTGCATCAATATTTATCAGAAATATTGGCCTGTATTCTTTCATTGATGTGTCATTGTCTGGTTTTGGTATCAGGGTAATACCAGCCTCATAAAATGAGTTTGAAAGTATTCCCTCTTCCTCTATCTTTTGGCATAGTTTGAGGAGGATTGATATTAATTCTTCTTTAATGTTTGGTAGAATTCAACAGTGATGCCATCAGGTCCCAGGCTTTTTTTCACTGGGAGAGTCTTTATTACAGCTTCTATCTTGTTACTTATTATTGGTCTGTTCAGGTTTTGGATTTTTTCCTGGTTCAATCTTAGTAGGTTGAATATATATAGGAATTTTTTCTTTGCTGATAGATTTTCCAATTTTGGAGGCATATAGTTACTCATAGTAGCCACTAATGATCCTTTGAATTTCTGCAGTGTCAGCTATAATGTCTCCTTTTCCACTTCTGATTTTATTAATTTGGATCTCTTTTTTTTTTCTTATTTAATCTGGGTAGAGGTTTGTCATTTTTGTTGAAATTTGCAATAAACCAATTTTAGTTCCATTGTTCTTTGGTATTGTTTTTTATTTCATTTTATTTATTTCTACTCATATCTTTATTATTTCTACTACTAATTTTGAGTTCTGTTTGCTCTTACTTTTCTAGTTCTTTAATATGCATCATTAGATTGTTTATTTGACTTTTTTTTCTTTTTTGTTGTGGGCATTTATAGATACAAACTTCCCTCTTCATACATCTTTTGCTGTATCCCATAGGTTTTCGTATTGATGTGGTTTAGATTTGTTTCCCCACCCAAATCTCATGTTCAATTGTAATCTTCAATAATGAAGGTGGGTCCCATGGGGGTGGAATTTTATAAATAGCTGAGAACAATCTCTTTTGTGATGTTCTCATAATAGAGTACTCATAAGACTTGTTCATTTAAAAGTGTGTGGTACCTCCCCATGCTCTCTCTGTCTTCTGCACCAGCCATGTTAGATGTGCCTGCTTTCCGTATGCCTTCTGCTATTGTAAGTTTATTGACTGTAAGTTTTCTGAGGCCTCCCTAGAATCAAAAGCCAATATGCTTTCTCTACATCCTGAAGAACAATGAGCCCATTTAACCTCTTTTTTATATAAATTACACAGTCTCAGGTATTTCATTATAGTTACACAAGAACAGACTAATAAAAGTATGTTGTTTTTCCATTATCATTTGATTCATGACATTTTTCAATTTTCTTCTTAATTTCTTCATTGATCCACTGGTCATTCAGGAGCATATTGTTTAATTTTCATTTACTTGTATAGATTCTAAAATTCCTTTGTTATTAATGTATAGTTTATTCCATCATAGTAAGAGAAAATACTTTATGTTATTTCATTTTTCTGAATGTTTTAAAACTTGTTTGTGACCTAACATATAGTCTATCCTTGAGAATAATCAAGGTGGTAAAAAATGCATATCCGGCAGCTTTTGGAAGAAATATTCTATAAATATCAATTAGATCCATTCGATCTCTATTGCAGATTAAGTCTGACATTTCTCTTTTGATTTTCTCTGGAAGATCTATACAGTAATAAAAGTGGGATGTTAAAGTCATCAGCTATTATTATATTGGGGTCTATCTCTCTCTTTAGCCCTAATATTTGCTTTATATATCTTGGTGCTTCAGTTTTGGGTGAATATGTATTTGAAATTGTTATTCCTCTTGCTGAATTGACTGCTTTGTCATACTAGCACACTAGCTTGGGCAGACAAAGGAGTGCTGGCATCACCCCTCACCTAACACCAGGCTTCACAGCTCCTGTCTCTTAAAAAGGCCCTTTTTTTTTTTTTTTACTTGAGGCGAGGAGAGGGAAGACTTTAGCTTGCATCTTGAATACCAGCTCAGCCACAGCATGATAGGGCACCAGTCAGAGTCATGAGGCCCCGTTTCAGTTTCAAGTACCAATATGACATTTCTAGACACACCCTGGGCCACAGGAAAAATTGCTGCTTAAAAAAAAAACGTCGGTCATGGCAGCATTCATAATCTGCTAACTGAAGAGGTCTTGGGCCCTGAATAACAAGGAGTAATACCCAGATACTACATCAGAGGCCTTAGTGGGCCTTTGAGACTTGCTGGCTTCAGGTGAGACTCAGCACATTACCAACTGCGTGGCTTTGGGGCAAAACTGCTTGAAAAAAGCAGAGGGAAAAGTGAAAGGGACTTTTTCTTGGACTTTAGGTATCAACACCAACACAGGGGCATAGAACACCAAGCAGGCTCTTGGGGTCCCTGATTCCAGGGCTTGACTCTTACATGATATTTTTGGACCTGTCTTGGGCCAGGGAGAGGCCTACCGTTCTGAAGGGTGATTACCAGGCCAGGCAGCATTCATCACAGGCTGGCTTAAGAGAGCTTGGGCCTAAAGGAACATAGTTAGTCTGGCAGTACTCCTCCTGGCCAGGCGTGGAAAGAGTCAAGCAGAAGTTCTGGAGCTGAAGAATGCAATTGGTGTACTGAGGAATGCATTGGAGTCCTTCAGTAGCAGATTGGAAAGAACAGAAGAAATAATTAGTGAGCTTAAGGACAGGATATTTAAAAATACACAGTCAGAGGAAATCAAAAAGAATTAAAAAAACCTATGAACCATGCCTGCATGATCTTGAAAATATCCTAAAAAGGTCAAATCTAAGGGCTATTGACCTTCAAGAAGAGTCAAAGAGATAGGAGTTGAAAGTATATTCAATGGGTTAATAACAGACAGTGTCCCAAACCTAGAGATACCAATATCCAAATGAAAGTAGGTAACAGAACACCAAGTATATTTAACCCAAAGAAGACTACTTCAAGGCATTTAAAAATCAAACTTCCAAAGGTCAACAATAAAGAAAGGGTTCTAAAAGCAGCAAGAGTAAAGAAAGAAAGAAAGAAAGAAACAAACAAACATAAAATGGAGCTCCAATACAAATGGCTGCAGAAATTTTTATGAAAAATTTACAGACCAGGAGATAATGACATGACATGGCATATTAAAAATGCTGAAGGGGAAAAAAAGCCTTTCATCCTAGAATAAGATATCAGGTAAAAATATCCTTCAAATATGAAGGGGAAATAAAGATTTTCCCAGACAAACAAAAGCTGAGCAATTTCATCAATACCAAACCCATCCTATGAGAAATAACAAAGGGTGCACACTTCAATCAAAAAGAAAAAAATTAATGAGCATTAAATAATCACCTGAAGGTAGAAAGTTTACTGGTAATCATAAGTACACAGAAAAACACAGAATATTTTAACTATTTTAACACTGTAACTGTGCTGTGTAAACAACTGTTAAGTAGAAAGACTGAATGAAAGAAAATCAAAAATAATAGCTACAACTTTTCAAGACATAGTCAGTACAAGAAAATATAAATATAAAAAAGAAAAAGGTAAAAAGAGAGGAGACAAAGTTAAGGCAAGTTTATTTGTTTTCTTTTTGCGTGTTTGTTTGTTTGCGTGAATAGTGTTAAGTTGTTATCAGCTTTTGTTTCTCTGGGAGTTTTTATTTCCCCTTCATGCTTGAAGGATATTTTCTTTGGATATATTATTAGAGGGTAATAGTTTTTTTGTTTGTTTCTTGGTTTTTTTCCTTCAGCACTTTAAATATGTCATGTCATTCTCTCCTGAACTGTAAGGTTTCCACTAAAAAGTCTGCTGCCAGATGTATTGGAGCTCCATTGCATGTTATTTATTTCTTTTCTCTTACTGCTTTTAGGACCCTTTCTTTATCTTTGACCTTTGGGAGTTTGATTATTAAATGCTTTGAGGAAGTCTTCTTTGGGTTAAATCTGCTTGGTGTTCTAAAACGTTCTTGTACTTGGATATTGATATCATTCTCTAGACGGAGGTTGCATTGAGCAGAGATTGTGCCATTGCATTCCAGCCTGTCTCAAAAAAAAAAAAAAAAAAAAAAAAGAAAAGAAAAGAAAAAAAAACAAGGACTCATTCTTCAGTATGCCAATTACATTTTAGCTCCAGAATTTCTGCTAGTTTATTTTTAATTATTTCAATCTCTTTGTTAAGTTTATCTGATAGCATTCTAAATTTCTTCTCTGTGTTATCTTAAATTTCTTTGAGTTTCCTCCACACAAGTACTTTGAATTATCTGTCTGAAAGGTCGCATGACTCTGTTTATCCAGGGTTGGTTCCTGGTGCCTTATTTAGGTCATTTGGTGAGGTCATGTTTTCCTGGAATGTCTTGATATGTGTAGATGTTCTTTAATGCCTGAGCATTTAAGAGTTAGGTATAGTAGTCCTCACTGTCTGAGCTTGTTTGCACCCATCCTCTCTGGAAAAGATTTCCAGATATGCAGAAGTACTTGGATGTTGTGATCTAAGCTGTATTTGCTTTTGGGGACATCTCAAGCCCAGTAATGTTGTGGTTCTTGCAGACTCCAAGAGGTTTCAACTTAATATTCTTGTATAAGATCTGGGAGAATTCTCTAGATTACCAGGGAAAGACTCTTGTTCTCTTCCCTTACTTTCTCCCAAAGAAACAGTCTCTCTTTCTCTCTCTCTCTCATTCTCTCTGTGTCTCTCTCTAACTCTCTCCTGAGCCACCTAAATCTGGGGGTGGAATGACACAAGCACCCCTGTGGCCATCACTACTATGACTGTGCTGGGTCAGACCTAAGCCAGAATAGCACTGGGCCTCATACAAGGCCTGCTATAACCACTACCTGGATACTACCTAAGTTTTCTCAAGGCCCTGAAGCTCTATAGTAAGCAGGTTGTAAAGTCAGTCAGGCCTGTGTTCTTTCCTTCAGGGCAGGGGTTCCCACAGTCCCAAGGTGGTTCCAGAAGTGCCAAGAACTAGAGTCAAAAACATTAGAAATCTACCTGGTGTTCTATTGTACTATTCCTGAGCTGACACTCAGGCCAGATGATGCAGTCCTTCTCACTCTTCCCTCTCCTTTCCAAAGAAAGAGGAGCCTTACCCCATGGCCACTGCCACAGCAGGTCCCCAAGGAGTACTGCCAGACTACTACCAATGTTTCCTTAAGGCCAAGTGCTCTGCAGTCAGCTTGTGATGAATACTGCCTGGCCTATGACTCACTCTTCTGGGCAGTGGACTCCCCTCTGGCCGTAAGCAGGTCCTAAAATGTCCAAGGGCCATGTTCTGGAATCAGAAAACCCACATGATCGCCTGGTGTTCTACCTCTCTGTGGCAAAGTTTGTACCTAAGGTGCAAGACAAAGTCACCTTTACTTTTCCCTCTGTTTTGTCAAACAGAAAAAGTCTCTTGCCACAGTCACCACAGCTGGAAATGTGCTGAGTCTCACCTGAAGCCAGCGAGTCTCAAAGCCTCACCCAAGGTCCTCAATGTAGTAGTATCACTTCTGGTTATTCTGGACCCAAGGGGTCTTAAGTCAGCCATGATGAATTCTAGCAGAACTAAGTCCTTCCTCTCAAGGCAGCAGAGTGTGTTGTTCCATTTTTGCCCAGGGTATGTCTGGAAATGTCATCTGGTTGCTAGGGCCTGGAAAGAGGACCTCATGACTCTCACCATTGCCCTATCCTGCTTTTGCTGAGCTGGTATCCAAGACGCAAGACAAAGTCTCCCCCATTCTTCCCTCTCCTTTCCTCAAGCAGAAGAAAGGAGTCTCTTTTGGAGCTGCAAGCTGTGCAACCTAGGATTTTGGAAATGCCAGCACTCCCTTAGTTGCTCCATCTAGTGTCTCAGTAGGTCATGTCCCCCTGTCTCCTGGTTCTTGGCTCAGTTCAGCACTAAGACTCACCTAAATGTTGCAGTCCTTTGGCCTAGACTGCCTTTCAAATTTTTTTAGAATCTATGTCAGTTTATCCTACGGTGATGAGGTCTGTGAGAGGCCAGGCTTCCACCTCTGAGATAAGCAATTCCCCTCAGGTTAGGGCTGGTTTAAATGCTCCCTCCATTGGTGGGCGGCAGCTGAGTTTGGTCCAGTTTTTATTTCTGGTATAACAGGAAGGCATTGAGTTCAGTGTCTCAAAATTGCTGCACTTTCCCTCCCTCAGCACACAGAATCATTTTCTGCACCACACCTTGGATGCCAGTTGGTGGGGGAGGGATGGCATTGGTGATTCAGTACTGGTTTTTCTACCTTTTCAGTGCCTCTTTCAGGGATACGAGGTTAAGACCAGGTACTATAAGTGCTCACCTGATTATTGGTTCTTAAGAAGGTGCTTTTCTTGTGTATATATTTGTTAAATTGCTGCACTTGCAGTGGAGATGTTTAATGCGACCTTGTAGTTTGCCATCTGGCAATGTTACCATCCCATGAATAAGTTATTTATTATCTTGATAAAGCAGAAGGTAGTTTATTAAAATGTATAGGTCTTCTGCCTCCTGCCAAGATGAAGTAACAGAGTAATCCCACCTATAAGCACTGAAAAACCAGACAAAATAACAGTATGAATGTATCAGATTACTGAACAAAAAAGATTTTAGTCCCTTGCTCTGCACAGGGTGGCAAAGTCAGGCCAAGACTGGTAGTCCATCTGAAATAAAAATAGGAAGCTAGGATTCTGCCTAAGCCAAAGTGGCTAGAGTTCATTGAGCAGATTATTAAGAAGAGAAATATGTCTGAGAGTGAGAAATCCAAAAATCTTCAAACATTCCCTGCCAAATATCAGGTGAATATAGGCCAGTGCATATATGTGAGAAAAATATCCAATCCCAAGGAAAAGCTACTTGAAGAGAGTAGAGGAAGCTCTGGTTGGAGCTAACTTAGGTCTTAAAATAGTGCCTGTTTCCAAAACCCAGAGTGTTTTGGAATAATTCAGAAGACAAAAGATAATGTATCTGGTTCCCCAGTAGTGGGGAAGAATTAACTCTAGATTAAATGAAACTCTGATTCTGCCTAACCCAGCTTAAAAGCAAGATCTAAAAGAGTAAAACTGTTTCCAAACGATTTAACCATGTCCCACAAAATTATATATATATACACAACACCCAATATATAAAATTAGCAATGTGTAAAATGATAGATTGAACTTTTAAAGATAAAAACTGTAACGTATAAGATTAAAACTACACTTCCGTTAATAACAGATAAGGCATTGTAAAAAAATTAGTGAAATTCAAAACAGCAAAATAATCTATCAAAAGGGAAACACACGGGTGAAAAAAAAGAATGGAAAAAAATAAACAGTATATCATGAAACTCTGGAAAAATTTTAAGTAACCAACCATACATGCAATTAGAGCCTTTGAAAGAGAGGAAAGAATGAAATGGCTTGGAAAAAATTTAAAAAAAAAAGAGCTGAACATTTTCCATATAAGGTGAATACTGTAAACCAACAAATTCAAAATATTAACTGAACCCCAAGGAAAAAGAAACATGAGTACTACTATGCCAAGCTACATCATCATCAACTTGCTAACAACCAGTAAGAAAGAGAAAAATCCTAAAAACAGCTATAGGGAAATGAACTGTTGTGTACAAAGAAATAAAGATAAGATGGCACCAGATTGTTTATCACAAACAGTGCAAGCTAAAAGATGTTGGAGAAACATATTTTAAGTTCTGAATTGAAAAAAAAAATGTCAGCCAGCAATTCTTTATCCAATAAAAATTTATTTCAAAAATAATGATGAGATTAAAACCTTTTCAGACATATAATACCTGGAAAAAAAGTTTACCAATAAACCTATATTACGAGAAATTTAAAGAAAGTCCCTTAGGCAGAAGAAAATGATGACAGAGAATATGGATCTACACAAAGGGAGAAAGAGCACTGGAAATAAGAAATACATAATTAAATATATAAAATTTTTATTATTTATATTTATATTTTTAAAAGGCAATTGACTGTATCAGCAAATTAGTAACAAATTATTCCTAGGTTTACTATATGTAGAACTAAAAAGACAAAAACTAAGGGAGAAGTAGAAGTATACTTTTGCAATGTTGTAATGCTATAAGTGAAGTAGTATAATATCAGTACACAGTAGGTTGTACAGGAAACTCAATGTGAGTAGAAAGAAAATGAAGAGAATGAAAGAATAAATCAATAAAACAAACAAGTGTTAATAATGTGTATCAATATAGTCAAAATCTAGTTCTTTAAAATAAAATTTTAGCCAGACTTATCAGGAAAAAAAAATGACACAAATTTTCATATCAGAAAGGAGAAAGATGATATGACTACATATTCTATAGATATTAAATATGTTAAAAAGGATGATAAGAGATATCAACAAATTCATGCTAATTTGATAATTTAAATATAAGAAACATTTTATTAAAAGACATCAAGTACAAAGCTTACTCAAGAATAAATTGAGAATAGATTACTCAAGAATACTGGGTGTGGTGGCTTACGCCTGTAATCCTAGCTCTTCGGGAAGCGTAGGCGGGCAGATCACTAGAGGTCAGGAATTCGAGACCAGCCTGGCCAACATGGCAAAACCCCATCTCTACTAAAAATACAAAAAATTAGCCAGGTGTGGTGGCAGCTGCCTGTAATTCCAGCTACTCAGGAGGCTGAGGCAAGAGAATCACTTGAACCTGGGAGGCAGAGGTTGCAGTGAGCCAAGATCATGCCACTGCACTCCAGCCTCTGTGACAGAGAAGACTCCATTTCAAAAAAAAAAAAAAAAAGAAGAGGAATAATAGATAACCTGAATAAACTTTTGTATATTAAATAAATTGAATTTTTAGTTGCAAAAGTTCCCACAAAGAAAATCACAAGCACAGATGGCTTTACTCATGAATTCTATCAAACACTTAACAAAGAAGTCATGCAAATATATGTGAATTACTCAATAGAGTTAAAGATGATATAATATATTCCAACTCATTCTAGGAGGCCAGCATTCTAAGAGGTGAGTGATACCAAAACTACACAAAGATATTACAAGAAAATTACACAAAAATATCACTCATAAATAGTTATGCAAAATGTATTAACCTTTAGGAAACCTAATCACTCCATATTAAGAAATAATACAGCATGACAAAGTTGATTTATCCCAGAATTGCAAGGATTATTTAACAGTCAAAAATAAATCAATGAAATTAAACATATTCACAGCCTAATGCAGAACATCCATATGATCATCCAAATAGGTGCATAAAGATTCAACATCCATTCCTGATTAAAACTTGCAACAAACATACAGATATCACATACCTATAGTTGAAAAACTGTATGCTATTTACAAAAAGCGTAAACCAGGATAATGTGTGCACTTTCACCGCTTCCGCTCAACATTGTCCTAGAAGTTTTACCGAATGCAATATTGCAAGAAATGGGGTGGAAAGGGCTTCCAGATTGTAAAGAAGTATGTAAAGCTTTCTTTATTCACAGATGACATGATCTATACATGTCATCTATACAATGTATACATGTAGTCTATACAATGTATACATGTAGTCTATACAATCTACAAAAAGATTGCTAAATCTTATTAGTGAGTTTAGTACAGTTACAAGATTCAAGATCAACTTACAAAATACAAATTGTATTTCTTTATAATATCAATAAGCTATTGAAAAAATGAATTTAAAATATTATTTGTAATAGAATAAAAACACAAGATGATACATCTCACAAAACATGCGTACACTGAAATCTACAGGTCAATGAAAATTAAAGATATTTCCTTCTTTTATAAGGCTTAATTTTACAAACACACACACATCAAATTATCTTTATCCATTCCATCTATGGGCAGATACTTAGGTTGTTTTCACATTTTGGCAATTGTGAATAATGCTGCAATGGACATAGGACTGCATATATCTCTTCAATATAGTGATTTTTTTTCCTTTGTATGTATACCTAGAGATAGGATTGTTGGATCATATGATAGTTCTATTTTTAATTGTTTGAGCAACCTCCATACAGTTTTCCATAATGGATATACCAATATACCTTTCTACCAACAGTATATAAAAGTTCCTTTTTCCTTACATTCTAACCAACACTTGTTATCTATGAACTTTTTAAATTATAGCCATCCTAACAGGTGTGAGCTGATCTATTATTGTGGTTTTGATTTGCATTTCCCGGATGGGTAGTAACGCTGAATGTATTTTTATATACCTATTAGTCATTTGTATGTCTTCTTTAAGAAATGTCTATTCATGTCATTTCCCCTTTTTTAATTGAGTATTTGGAATTTTTTGCTTTTGAGTTGTAATTTTATATTTTTGGACATTAACTTCTTATTGGGTATGTTGTTTACAAACATCTCTGATTCCATAGGCTGCTTTTCCATTTTGTTGATTGCTTCCTTTGATGTGGAGCAACTTTTTAGTTTGATGTAGTTCCACTTGTTTATTTTTTATTTTCTTGCCTTTAGTTTTGTTATTGGAAAGGGGTCCTGATCCAGACCCCAAGAGAGGGTACTTGGATCGTGTACAAGAAAGAATTTGAGGTGAATACATAGAGTAAAGTGAAAGCAAGTTTATTAAGAAAGTAAAGAATTAAAGAATGGCTACTCCAAAGGCAGAGCAGCCCCAAGGGCTGCTGGTCGGCTATTCTTATGGATCTTTCTTTAGTATATGCTAAACAAGGCGTGGATTATTCACAAGTTTTCCAGGAAAGGGGTGGGCACTTTCCAGAACTGAGGGTTCCTCCTCTTTTTTGACTACATAGAGTAACTTAAGGACATTGCCGTGGCATCTGTAAACTGTCATTGCGCTGGTGGGAATGACTTTTAGTATGCTAATGCATTAAACTTAGTGTATAATGAGCAGTGAGGATGATTAGAGGTTACTTTTGTTGCTCTCTTGGTTTTGGTGGGTTTTGGCCTGCTTCTTTACTGCAACCTGTTTTAACAGCAACATCTTTGTGACCTGTATCTTTTGGCGACCTCCTATTTCATTCTGTGACTTAAAATGCTTTACCTCCTGGGAATGCAGCCCAGTAGGTCTCAGACTTATTTTACTTGGGCACCTATTCATGATATAGTCACTCTGATTCAAATGCCTCTGACAGTTTTTATTTCGAATACAGGAAGCCTTTGATAAGACCAATGTCAAGGATCTCTTCCACTATGTTTTCTTCTAGGAGTTTTAGGTTACATTACTTACATTTAATTTTTAAATCCATTTAAAATGGATTTTTGTGTGTGATGTAAGAAAGTCTCAATTGCATTATTTTACATATGGATATCCACTTTTTCTAACACTATTTATTGTAGAGTCTGTCCTTTTCCATTTTGCATTCTTGATGCCTTTGTTAAAAAAAAAAGTTGACTATGTATGTGTAGGATTTGATATGGTTTGGATGTTTTGTCCCCTCCAAATCTCGTGTTGAAATTTGGCCTCCAATGTAATAGGTAGCCCTAGTGGGAGGTGTTTGAGTCATGAGGGAAGATTCCTCATGAATAGCTTGGTGATATCCTTGCAGTAATAAGTGAGATTTGCTCTATGAGTTTATATGCTCTATGAGTTTACATGAGATCTGGTTGCTTAAGAGTGTAGCACCTTTCCTCTCTCTTGCTCTGGCTCTCACTGTGTGATAGGTCTGTTCCCCCTCCACCTTCTGCCATGAGTGAAACCTTCCTAAGGTTGTCACTAGAAGCTGAGCAGATGGCAGAACCAAGCTTTCAGTACAGTCTGAAGAATCATAAACTAATTAACCCTTTTTTCTTTATAAATTGCCCAGCCTCTGGTATTAACTTATAGTGGTGTAAAAATGGACTAACACAGAAAATTGGTACTGAGGAGTGGGACGTTGCTAAAAAGATACTTGAAAATGTGAAAGAAACTTTGGAATGGGGAAATAGGCAGAGGTTGGAAGAGTTTGGAGGGCTCAGAAGAAGACAGGAAGATAAGGAAATGTTTGGAACTTCTTAGATAATTTTTAAGTGATTGTGGACAAAATGCTGATAGAAATATGGACAGTAAAGGTCAAGCTGATGAGGTCTCACATGGAAACAAAGTGATTGGAAACTGGAGTTAAGGTCACCAATGTTACATTCTAGGAAAGAGCTTGCCTGCAAAGTGTTCACATCCTAGGGTTCTGTGGGTGTTTAAAATGAAGAGTGACGACTAAGCATATCTAGCAGAAAAAAATTTCTAAGCAACAGAGTGTTCAAGATTTGGTCTGGTTCCTTCTTTCTAAAAGTCTATAATCACATATGAAAGCAATTTCTCAAAGTTGGAAATTATAATTATAATGGAAACAGAGTGTAAAAGTTTGGAAAATTTGCAGCCTGGCATTGTGATAGAGAAACAAAGAGCATTTTCAGTAGAGGAATTAAAATGGGCAGTGGAGCAACCACTTGCTAGAGAGATTTGCATGACTAAAAGGGATCCAAGTGCTAATATTCAAGACAATAGTATAAAGACCTCAAAGACATCTCAGAGATCTTTGAGGCAGACCCTCCTGTCAAAGGCCCAAAGGACCAAGGACGAAAGAATGGTTTTGTGGGCAAGGTTCAAAGCCCCACTGCCCTGTGGAGCACTGCTCCATGCATCCCTGCTGCTCCAGCTCCAGCCATGGCTCAGAGGGCCCTAGGTATAACTCAGGCTGCTGCCTTGGAGAGCTCAAGCCATAAGCCTTGGCAGCTTCCATGTGGTATTTATCCTGCAGGTGCACAGAATGAAAAAGTGAAGGAGGCTTGGCACCTTCAACCTAGATTTCAGAGAACGTGTAAGAAAGCCTCAGGGCCAGGCAGAAACCTGTCATAGAGGCAAAGCCTCAACAGAGAGAATTTACTAGAGCAGTGCCAAAGGGAAATGTGGGGTTGAAATCCTTACACAGATTTCCTTGTGGTTTTGTCATACAATCTTAAGGATTTCTTTTCTATGTCTGTGAAAAATGCTATAGTAATTTTGATAGAAATTATGTTGACATTGTAGATTACTTAGGTTGTTTTGCTTTGAATGTGTCCTCAAAGTTCAGGTGTTTGAAATTTAATCCCCAATGCAACAGTGTTGAGAGGTAAGAGCTTAAAAATATAATAAGTTCATAAAGTTTTGCCATCATGAATGAATTAATGCCATTATCATGATAGTGGTTTAATTATCACAGAAATGAATTGTTGAAAAAAGGATGAGTTCATCTTCTTCTTGCTTTCCCTCTTTCACACACAGTCTTGCTCTTCCAACTTTTGCCATGGGATGACACAGAATGAAGACCCTCAAGATGTCATAGCCATAGTCCTGAATTTCTCAACCCCTAGAACTGTGATCCAAATATGTTTTTGTTCATTATAAATTACCCAGTCTTAGGTGTTTTCTTATCACAGCACAAAATGGACTAAGGTAGTATAAACATTTGGACATTATTAATTTTTCCAGTTTATAAACTTGGGCTATGTTTCTTATTATTTCAGTCTTCTTTAATTTCTCTTTTCAATATTTTATAGTTTTCAGTGTACAGGTTTTATAACTCATTGGTTAAATTTATTTCTAAGTATTCTGTTATTTCTGATGTTATTCTAAATTTAACTGTTTTTTTTTTGTTTGTTTCCTTATTTGAATAGTTCTTTGTTAGTGCATAGAAATGCAACAGATTTTTGTTTGTTAATTTGTGTGCTGCAACTTTCCTAAATTCATACATTGCTTCTAGAGGTGTTTTGTGCAGTCTACAGGGATA
This sequence comes from Pongo pygmaeus, assembly GCF_028885625.2. Lineage (NCBI taxonomy): Eukaryota > Metazoa > Chordata > Mammalia > Primates > Hominidae > Pongo > Pongo pygmaeus. Next base: position 90,799,641 of record NC_072396.2, on the reverse strand, counting down.
TGTGGGTATGTTTGTGTGTGTATGTGTGTGTGTGTATACATGTATACATATGTGTATATATATACGTGTATATATATACACACACGTATATATATATATGTACATTACTTTTAAAGGTGTTTTGTGCAGTATATAGGGATATACATCACCTCTAGAAGTAATGTATGGAGATGTATCTATCTATATATATGCACACACACACATACACACACATATATATATAAAATGTCATCTTTAAACAAAGACAATTTAACGCCTTCTTTTATGATTTAGATGTGTTTTTGGTTTTGTTTCTTTTGCTAATTGCTCTGGCTAGAACTTCCAGTATTATGTTAAATAGAAGTGTCAAGAGTGAGCATTCTTGTCTTGTTCCTGATCTTAGAAGAAAAGCTTTCAACTTTTATTTTTGATATTAGCTCTGGGCCTGTGAAATATAGCCTTTACTATGTTGAGGTACTTTCTTTCTATACCTAATTTCTTGAGAGGTTTTCATCATGAAATGATGATGAATTTTGCCATATGCTTTTCCTACATTAATTAAAATGATCATATGCTTTTGATTTTTAGCCTGTTCATCTACTGTATTACATTTATTGATTTGCGTATATTGAAGCATCCTTGCATCTCAGTAATAAATATCATTTGATTATGGTGTATGATGGTTTTAATGTGTTCTTATATTTGATTTGCTAGCATTTGTTGAAGATGTTTATATCTATGTTCATTAGTCCTACTGGCTTGTAATTTCTTTTTCTGTAATGTTCTTGTCTGGGTTTGATACCAGGATGATGCTGTCCTCATAAAATGGGATTGGAAAGATTTTTTATGAGACATTTTTATTATTGATTCAATCTCTTTGCTTGTTACTGGTCTGTTAAGATTCTCTGCCTTCATGATTCAGTGTTGATTAGGTTATATGATTCTAGGAATTTATTAATTTCTTCTAAGTTATCCAGTTTGTTGGTGTATAATGGTTCATAATAGTCTCTTCTTATCATTTGTATTTTAGTGGTATCAGTTGTAATGTTTTCTCCTTAATTTCAGATTTTACTTATTTGAGTCTTTTTTTTTCTTAGTCTAGTTAAATGTTTGTTTATCTTTCAAAAACCACCTCTTCTTTTTTTATATTTTCTATTTTTTCTCTAGTCTACGTTTTTTCTTCTCAGATCTTATTATTTGACTTCTTCTACTAACTTTGGGCTTAGGTTGTTCATTGTTTCCTAGTTATTTGAGGTATAACTTTGGGTTTTTTATTTGCTTATCTTTCTTCTTTTTTGATGTAAGCATTTGTTGCCTTTCTCTTAGAACTTCTTTTGTGGCATCGCATAAGTTTTGATATGTTGTGTTTCAATTTTTGTGTCTCTTAAGATTTTTTAATGTCCCTTTTAGATTCTTCTTTGATACATTGATTGCACAGAAATATGTTAATTTCCATATATTTGTGAATTTTCTAGTTTTCTTCCTTGTTATTGATTTCTAGTTTTATTCCATTGTAATCAGAAAATATAGTTGATATGATCTCAATTTCTTAAACTTTATAGGACTTGTTTTGTGGCTTAACATATGGTCGATTCCAGAGAATGCTCCATGTGTGTTTGAAAAAAAAAACATGTATTTTGCCGTGGTGGATAGAATCTTTTGTATAAATATGTTAGATTCATTTTGTCTGAAGTGTAGTTCAAGCCCAATGTTAATATACTGGTTTTCTGTTTGGATGATCTGTCCGTTGCTGAAAGTGTGGTATTGGATTACCCTATTATTATTGTATTTCAGTCTATCACTCTCTTCTGACCAATTAATAATTGTTTTATATGTTTAGGTGCTCCACTGATGGGTACAGATATTTCTATAATTTTTATATCGTCTTGATGAACTCACTCCCTTTTCATTAGAGAATGACCCTCTGTATTTCTTGTTACAGTTTTGACTTAAAGTCTATTTTGTCTGATATAAGTATAGTTATCTCTGCTCTTTTTCAGTTTCCATTTGCATAGAATATCATTTTAAATTTCTGAACTTTTAGTCTATGTATTTCCTTAATGTTGAAGTTAGTCTGCTGTGCACAGCAAACAGTTATGTCTTGTGTTCTTTTAAAATATCTAAGCCTCTATGTCTTTTGATTGGAGAATCTAGTTCATTTACATTTAACGAGATGTGCACATTTTGTGGATATGCATATGGTGGCACTGTGGGGTACCTGTTCCAGGCACATACAATTGCCACACCTCAGGAAGCTCCAGGGAAAAGAGATGGAGGGTTCACAGATCAGGAAGATAAGGACTGCAAGGGCAAAAAATGAAAAAAGAAAAAACAAAAAACAAAGAAAAAAAAACAAACCCTGAAGGCATTTGGCATTGAAAGTGGTAGGGTATCTATTACAGCAATATTGATTAATGTTTCTTCAGCAACAAAAGCTGCTGTGTTCCACTGGGGAGCAGGATTTTGGAGTCTTTTGTGTTGAGCACTGTGAGGGCTCTGCGATAAAAGTTGCAAGGCTTCCATGACAGTTGCAAGGTCTGTTGTGGCCCTCATCTGAGAAGGCTGTTGGGTCTTGTGTAGAGGAGGACACTGCAGAGTACAATGGCTCCCTCTCCACGACTAATATTGAGAGTTCCCAATCTTTTTTTTTTCTGAGCTGTCTCCAGATGTCTTGGCTATGACAGTCTAACCCGGCAATTTGAATGGGGTTGAAAATAAAGTGTATCTTTCTGGCAGTGTCCCAAAAGTCTAGAGAAGCTTGTTGTTCACTCTGATCTCCTTTTTATTGCGGGGCATTTTGTGAGCTAGGAATAATGCATAAAAATAAAATTGTTTACTTGTTTTGTGTGGTCATTCTTGGTTTTTGTCTTCTTTGTTGCTGTAGCTGCTTAATTGGGCACAAGCTTTTCTAGCATTATGTTTTCTTTGTGGATAGTTGTTCAATTGTTTTTCCTTATTGTGGGAATAAAGGCTATAATTTACTACTCTGCTGTCTTGCTGTAATTACTTTCACCTGTTTCATCTTTTTCCCTTGTTCTTTTACTAGAACACTAACGTATAATTTTCATATATTCATAAAATTAGCATATAGTGCTTAAATATCACCCATGCAAAACTTATAAGAAGACCTTTATTAAATTTCTAAATCAAAAATTATTGATAGGACTTTCAACTGGAATTCAAGAAATGTGTCATAATGTCAAACTGCCATTTGTCATCCAAGTGATTATTCACAAATCATGTAACCTGAGAACTCAATTTTTTATCTGCAAAATAATGAGATTTAATGTTTAAGGATAATTTCACTTCTATATTATAAATATTATTGTAAGAATATAATTAATATATTAAGTATTATATTTACCACCATAATCTTTTGCTGAAGTAAATATATCACGGCTTCAAGAGCAAGTGGAAGAAATTGTGTATATAAATTAAACTATTCTGAGAGGCAACTGGCTAAGCTAAACATGGTTTTCACTCTTAACATTTAAAAATGTGGTCTCAGAATGGGCATGGTGGCTCACAGCTATAATCTCAGCCCTTTGGAAAGCCAAGATGAGAGAATTGCTTGAGCCCTGGAAATCAAGACCACCCTGGGCAAAAAAGTGAGACCGACACTGTCTCTCTTAAAAAAAAAAAAAAATCAAAATGTGGTCTTTGCAGTATAGAACATCGAATATCTCTTTAAACACTGTTTTCTACAAACATAAAGATGTTTTTAGAAACATCTTTATGTTTGTAGAAAGATGTACAAACATGAAGTGTCGTTGATTACCTCATAGTCATTACTGTATTCCTAAATTCCCAATGTATGACACTTGCATATAAATAGAAGTATTTTATATATTTTTATTAATGATTAAATGGATGCGTAAGTCCCCACCTCCACTGACCAAGTGTGTTCTGGCAAACAATGTTTCTCAGGAGAAAGGAAATACCATCCAGTAAACAAATTAAACATAAATATCTCCCTCTGTAGTATAGACTATAAATTTGTTTGTTTTAATGCATGAAAAACTATAACAAAACACTATTTTAAAAATGGGTACTGAAAAGATACCAATCCCTGAATGTTTATGTACCTAATAAATATATATACCTACACTCTCCCCACAAAATTAAAAATTAAAAGTATAAATAAATACATACAGCTCCTAAGTTTTTAATGATATTTTTACCTGTTATTTAGGGTTCAGAGGTATATGTGCTTGTTTGTTATATAGGTACATTGCATATCATGGGGGTTTGATGTAGAGATTATTTCAACACCAAGTTAGAAAATACAGTACCCAATAGACAGTTTTCTAATCTTCACCTTCTGTCTATCCTCAACCTTCAAGTAGGTCCTATTTTCTATTGTTCCCTTTTTTGTGTCCACGTTTATTCAAGGTTTAGCTCCGACCTACAAGTGAGAAAATGTGGTATTTGCTTTTTGTTCCTGCATTAATTTGCTTAGGATAATAGCCTCTGGGTCCATTCATGTTGCTGCAAAAGACATTATTATGCTGTTATTTTATGGCTGCATGTTATTCTATGGTGTATATGTAGCACAATCACTTTATTCAGTCTACGGTTGATGTGCGTTTAGGTTGATTCCAGGTCTTTGCTATAGTGAAGAGTGCTGCAAGAAAGAAACACATGCACATGTTTTCATGGAAGAGTGACTTATATTCCTATGGGTGTATATTCGATAATAGGATTTCTGAGTTCAAAGGTACTTCTGTTTTAAGTTCATTAAGAAATCAACAAAATGTTTTTCCAGAGTGATTAACCTAATTTTCATTCCTGTCAACAGTGCATAAGCATACACTTTTCTATGAAACCTTATCAGTATCAGCTATTTTTTGACCTTTTAAGAATAACCATTCTGACTGGTGGGAAAAGATATCTCACTGTAGTTTTGATTTTCATTTCTCTAATAATTAGTGATGTTGAACTTTTTTTCATATGGATGTTGGTCACATGTATGTCTTCTTTTGAGAAGTGTCAGTTCACGGTCTTTGCCCACTTTTTAATGCAGTTGTTTTTTACTTGTTAATTTGTTTAAGTTATTTATGGAATCTGGACATTAGACCTTTGTCAGATGCATAGTTTGCTAATATGTTCTCCCATTCTGTAAGTTGTTTATTTACTCTGTTGATAGTTTCGTCTGCAGCTCTGAGGTTCTTTAGTTTAATTAGGTCCCATTTGTCAATTTCTGCTTTTGTTGCAAATTCTGTTGGTGCCTGTCATAAAATCTTTGCCAGGGCCTATGTCCAGAATGGTATTGCCTATGTTTTCTTCTAGTGATTTTATTGTTTTAGGTTTTACATTTAAGTATTTAATCCCCCTAAGCTGATTTTTGTATCTGGTGAAATGAAGGAGGTCCAGTTACAATCCTCTGCATATGGCTAGCCAGTTATCCCAGCACCATTTATTGAATGTCATTTTACCATGCCTTTTTGTTGACTTTGGTGATAATCAGATGAATGCAGGTGTGTAGCATTATATCTGGGCTCTCTATTCTGCTCCAAGGGTCTATATGTCAGTTTTTGTACCAGTACCATGTTGTTTAGGTTACTGTAGTCTTGTAGCACAGTTTAAAGTTGAGTAATGTGATACCTTTCACTTTGTTTTATTTTTGTTTAGGATTACTTTGGCTGTTCAGGCTTTTTTTTTTTCTTTGTTCCAAATGAATTTTAGAAGGTTTTTTTTCTAATTCAGTAAAAAATGTCACTGGTAGTTTTGATAGATATACCATTGAATATGTAAATTGCTTTAAGCAGTATGGCCATTTTAACACTAATATATTGATTCTTTCTATCCATGAGCATACAATATTTTTCCATTTGTTTGTGTCATCTCTGATTTTTCTCAGTGGTGTTTTATAATTCTCATTGTAAAGATCTTTCACCTCTCTGGTTAGCCATATTCCTAGGTATTTTAATATTTGTGTAGTTATTGTGGATGTGATTTCATTATTCATTTAACTCACAGGTTGGAAATTGTCATTGCTAATGATACTTGCACAATAATTTGTATTCTCAGACTTTGATGAAGTTGTTAATCAGATATCAAAAGCTGAGCAGAGACTATGTTGTTTTCTAGGTACAAAATCATGTCATTTGCAAACAGAGATAGTTGGACTTTCTGTCTTACTGTTTGGCTGCATTTTCTTTTCTTCTCTTCCTAATTACTTTGGCTAGAATTTTCAATTATTATGTTGAATAGGAATGGTGAGAGTAAGCATTCTTGTGTTATTCTGGTGCTCCTGAATTCAATTCAGTAGTATTTACTTGAGGATATTTTCAGCTATGCTCATGAAAAATATTAGCCTGATGTTTTCTACTTGCTGTTGTATTTCTGACAGGTTTTGGTGTCAGAGTGAAACTGGCCTCAAAAAATAAGTTATGGGGGAGTATCTCCCCAGGTTTTTTGGAATATTTTCAGTAGAAATGTAACCAACTCTTCCTTATATATCTGGGAAAATTTGGCTGTGAATCACATTCTTAGGCTTTCTTCAGCTGGTGAACGTTTTATTATTGATTCAAGTTCAGAACTAGTTATTGCTCTGTTCAGGATTTCAATTTCTTTCTGGTTCAATCATGGGAGGTTGTGTTTCAAGGAATTTATCCATTTCTTGTAGGTTTTCTAGTTTGTGTGCATAGAGGTATTTATAATACTATCTGAGAATTTTTTAAATATTTCTGTAAAGTTGATGGTAATGTCCCCTTGGTCATTTCTGATTGTGTTTATATGGACATTCTCTTTTTTTCTTTATTAAAGTAACTAGTGGTTTATCAATCTTACTTATTCTTTCAAACAACAACTAACTTTAGTTGTTTGTTGATCTTTTTTTATCATTTTGTTCATCTCAATTTTACTCAATTCAGTTCTGATTTTGGGTACTTCTTGTCTTCTGCTAGCTTTGGCATTGGTTGGCTCTTGTTTTTCTAGTTCCACTGGGTGTGCTATTTGGTTGTTAATTCGAGATATTTTTAACTATTTGATGTGGGCATTTGGTGCTATAAACTTTCCACTGAATGCTGCCTTAGCTGTGTTCCAGAGATTCTGATATGCTGTATCTTTGTTTTCTTTACTTGCAAAAAATTTCTTGGTTTCTGCTTTAATTTTATTGTTCACCCAAAAGTCATTCACAGAAAGATTGTTTTGTTTCCATGTGATTTTATGGTTTTGAGCAATATTCTTACTATTGATTTCTATTTTTATATTGAGCCATAATGTGAGACTGTAGTTGGTATTATTTTGGCCTTTTAACATTTTCTGAGAAATGATTTATGGCCGATTATGTGGTTGATTTTAGAGTGTGCACCATGTGCAGATGAGAAGAATGTGTATTCAGTTGTTGTAGGGTGGAGAGTTCTCTAGATGTGTGTTAGGTCCATTTGGTAAAGGATCAAGTTTGTGTCCCAAACATTTTTTAGTTTTCTGTCCCAGTGATTCAATTAGTACTGTCAGAGTAGTGTTGAAGTCTCCCACTATTATTGTGCGGTTATCTAAGTCTCTTTATAGTTCTCTCAGAACTTGTTTTGTGAATTTGGGTGCTCCTGTGTTTCATGCATATATATTTGGGATAGTTACGGATTTTTGTTTAATTGAAGCATTTACCATTATGTAATGCCCTTCTTTGTCTTTTATAATCATTGTTCATTCAAAGTTTTTTTGTGTGAAATGAGGGTAGCACCCCCTATTTTTTTGTTTTGCTTTGTTTTCTATTAGCTTGGTAGATTTTTCTCCAACTCTTTAGTTTGAGCTTATGAATGTCATTCCATGTGAGATAGTTATCTTGAAGATAGCACACAGTTGGGGTCTTGCTTCTTTATCCAACTTTCCACTCTGTGTTTTTTAAGTGGGGAACTTAGCTCAATAACGTTCTTGGTAAGTGTGTATTTGATTCTGTCATCATGTTGTTACCAGTTATTATGCAGACGTAGTTGTGTAGTTGCTTTATAGTGTCATTAGTTCATTAGGTATGTTTTTGTGGTGGTCAGTAATGGTATTTTATTTTCATATCTAGCACTCTCTTAAGGAACACTTTTTTTTTTTTTTTTTTTGAGACAGAGTTTCGCTCTTGTTGCCCAGGGTGGAGTGCAGTGTTGCAATCTTGGCTCAATGCAACCTCTACCTCCTAGTTGGTTCAAGCAATTCTCCCGCCTCAGCTTCCTGAGTAGCTGGAATTACATGCACAGTCCACCACACTCGGCTAATTTTTGTATTTTTAGTAGAGACAAGGTTTCACCATGTTGTCCAGGCTGGTCTCGAACTGCTGACCTAAGGTGATCCACCCACCTTGACCTCCCAAAGTGCTGGGATTAGAGGCATAAGCCACTATGCCTGGCCTTAAGGAACTCTTATAAGGCACATCCATTGGTAGCAAATTTTCTTAGCATTTGCTTGAAAGAATGGAAAGGAGTCTTCTTTCTTTTTTGCTTATAAAGCTTAGTTTGGCTGAATATTAAATTCTTGGCTGGAATTTCTTTTCTTTAGAAATGCTGAATATAGGCCCCCAATCTTTTGCAGCTTGTAGGGTTTCTGGCTGAAAGGTCCACTGTTAGCCTGATGGGGCTCTCTTTGTAGGTGATCTGCCCCTTCTCTCTAGCTGCCTTTAATATGTTTCCCTTTATATTGACCTTGGAGAATCTAATAACTGTGTGCCTTATGTATGGTCACCTTGTATAGTATCTTGCAGGTGTTCTTTGCATTTCCTGAATTTGAATGTTGGTCTCTACGACAAGGTTGGTGTAATTTTTATAAAAAAAAAAATCTCAAACTTGTTTTCCAAGTTTCTTGTTTTCTCCCCATCTGTCTCAGGGATGCCAATGAGTCACATATTCAATTGCTCAATATAATCCCCTATTTCTCAAATGTTTTGTTTATTATTTTTTATTTATTTTTTCTGCCTGAGTTCGTTTGAAGAACAAATACTTAAACTTTGAGAATCATTGCTGAACTTGGTCTATTCTACTGTTAATAATTGTGATTGTATTATGACATTATTGTAGTAAGATATTTAGCTCTATCCCATCAGTTTGGTTCTTCTTAAAATGGCTATTTCTTTTTTATATATATACTTTAAGTTCTGGGATACATGTGCAGAATGTGCAGGCTTGTTACATAGGTATACATGTGCCATGGTGGTTTGCTGCACCTATCAACTTTTCATCTACATTAGGTATTTCTCCTAATACTCTCCCTACTCTAGCCCCCCACCCCCCAACTGGCCCCAGTGTGTGATGTTCCCCTCCCTGTGTTCATGTGTACTCATTGTTCAACTCCCACTTATGAGTAAGAACAGGCAGTATTTGGTTTTCTGTCCCTGGGTTAGTTTGCTGAGAGTGATGATTTCCAGCTTCGTCCATGTCCCTGCAAAGGACATGAACTCATCCTTTTTTAAGGCTGCATAGTATTCCATGGTGTATATGTGCCACATTTTCTTTCTTTCCTTCTCCAGTCTATCATTGAAGGGCATTTGTCTTGGTCCTTGTATCTTTCTATTGGGTTACTTAGATTCCTTGGATTTTGTTTCAACTTTATCCTGAATGTTGATCTTCATTTCTATACAGATTATGAATTCTATGTCTGACATTTCAGTCATTTCAGCCTGGTTAATAACCATGTCTTGAGAACCACTACAGTCATTTGGCAGTAAGAAAACATTCTGGCTTTTTTGAGTTGCCAGAGTTTTTGCACTCTGGCTATTTTTCATATGTGTGGGCTGATGTTTCTTTAATTATTGCTTTCCTTTCAATTGGGTTTTTGCTTTTATATTCCTTGATGCCTTAGAAGTTTTAGTTGTGTTATTAGATGGGTTCAGTTGACTGGCTTCATTTCCAGGAATTTAAGGGGACAAGACAACTCATGACTCCTGAGATGGGATGTTTGCTATATTCCTGGAATACTCATACTGGAGCCCCAGCTTTGTTCTATGGCCCCTTAAGCTTAGGAAGCCGCTGCACTGGAAGGTCCAAATATTTTTCCAGTTCGCAGGCCATACCAGTCCAGTGAAAGTGCCAGCCAAAGTACTTCATCAGGGCAGTGGCAGCAGGGTCTCATCTTCAGGCATGTGCCAGCAGCAGCAGTGCAGTGAGGTGCACAGTTTTCAGAGTGGTAGGGTGCCTAGTTGAGGAGCCAGCAGGGGTGGAGCAGCAGCATCAGGTCATGTGCCTGTGCCAGCAACAGTATGTTAGTGGAGTGTATGCATATACATGTACCTGTGGGGGAGGGGAGACAAAGTCTGCTCACACACATGTGCTAGCACTGCAGTGGGTTGGGGCATGTACAGATGTATGCTGGCAAAGCAGTGGGTATAGGCTGTGATGGTGGATGCTGTGAGTGGTTGGGTGTGTGTCAGTGATGTTTGATGTTCTGGAACTTTCTGATGGTTAGATGTGGTCTGCTGGTGAAGGAGCTATGATGACAGCCCCCAGGAAGCATGCTGGTTGAGCATCTGAGGCTGCATTACAAGCAGGTGTGGCCAAGCTGTGTCCCCAAAATATTCCAACAGACAGGGAGATGCTGATATTGAAGTTGTCCCATTCCACATGTAAGACTACCTTGCTCTGTTCAAGTCCAATAGTGACCAAAGTCCAATGCCACCTAGAGCAGCATGGGGAGCCTTGGGGATAGTTGTACCTGGCATACTCCACTGCAGTTATTCCCATGTCAGATCTTCTGGGCTTCACACAGGTTGTATTCCTGCCTTTGACCCCTCTCCAGAAAGCTCTCTCTGACATCTCAATTGTCTGTGGGGGTTGTTGTGTCTCCTAGAGCTAGGATTCCAGAGTGCTGTTGCAAGACTGGGCCATGTCTCACCTGTTTAACTTACCCCTTCCCCAGGAGGCACGGAGGGCCAGAAATGAGTCCTGGTGCTTAGTATCCTTGTGAAGGGTTCCCAACTTTCTCTCCCTGCAGCCCACTGTCTGTGTCCTCTTTCCATATACTCTCAATGCTTTCCAACTGAAGGTGGTCTGTTTTGAGTGAGCCAGTCTTCCCAATGGCCTGTTCTCTTGGGGAAAGATGTTTTTTTCTTACTGCATCTAATTGGCCATCTTAACTTTCACTACTTTTTTCTAAAAAATGAAAACCATATGATCTAAATGACCATATGATCTCTTTTATCTTGTTATTGTCACCCCCAGGGATCCCCAGATGATTTTATTCTAAGCTATAACAATTAACTAATTTCGAAAATGACAGATTCTCTGTCAGATTATTTTTCAATTAGCCATCAGTTAAATCATCTAACTGAGTCATGCTGGCAAAATTAGTGCATGCAAATAAAGAGTAACCGTGTATGAAAGCAACAATAAATTAAGAGCAGATTTGACAGTTTGAAAAATACACAACAAATTCAAATTAGACGAGATCTGTAAAGAAATTGTTATACAAGGAGGTACCACCTAAATTCCAAACAGTATAAATAAGAACAGGTTTTAAGGAAGCTAGTTCTTCAGAGTCAATATGTGAAATAAATAGAAAAGAGTCCATCAGGAAAATTAAATAGGAAACAGCATTTGGAACAGCAATGTCCGTAACTCTCTGCATCCTTCCATGTTTATTCTGAAAATAATACATTATAGTGTATGTGTGTTGTGAATTGTGAATTGTGACCCCTCCAAAACTCATATATTGAAGCCCTCACTGCCAAGTGACTGTATTTGGAAATTGGGGTTTGTGGAGGTAATTAATGTTCAATGAGTTCATAAAAATGGGGTCCTAATTTAACAGGATTTGTGGTCTTATAAGAAGAGAAAGTTTCTCTTTCTCTCTCTCTGTCTCTCTATCTCTTCAAATATATAAACCAAGAAAATGCCATGTGAGAGCAACGAGAAGACAGCCATTAACAATCCAGCAAGAGAGCACTTACCAGAACTTGCTGGCACTCTAATCTCATATTTTCAGCTTCTAAAATTGTGAGAAAATAAATCTTTATATTTCAGTAACACATTATATGGCACTTTTTATGGCAGCCTGAGCTACAACCATGTGTGTGAGTTTGTGTGTGTGTGTGCATGTGTGTGTTTTCATAGCCAAAAAATAAGTGCGAATACTTGGAACAGAAATACACAGCACTATTCCATAAAACTACTGACTTACAAGTTCAGAGTACATATACCCAGAAAGTAAATTACTGACATATTTCACTGGAAAACAGGGTCTGTGTCTATATAAACACTGAAGGTAAACTGCAGTTTAAAAATAACAAAAAACATCATTAAAATACAAGTAAAAAAGAATTGTCAAATACAAATATTTGCACAGAATTGATAACCTCCAATTATTTCTGAAAAACAAACATTATGAGAAAGAGAGGTCTTATATTGAATGCGTCAAAAAATTAAACATCAGAGAGAAAGTAAGTTAATAAACATTTTCAAAATAATTACGTTGAACATTCTTAGAGAAACTTGGATTACAAACACATAAAAATAATATCTTGAAAGGAAAGGAAATATTCAAAATTATAAGCTTATTGGATGGGGTTAATAGAAGAGACACAGCTAAAAAGTGAATCAGTTTGTTGGCAAATAATATTTTAAATATTCCATAGTAAACTGAGCAAGGAAACCACAAGATGTAATATATAAGACAAGTTAAGACATGTGTAAGATAAATATAAAAGTTCCAACTGCCATTTGAAGGGAGTTTCTGAAAGTGAAATTTCTAGAATAAAGGCAGTCATTTGTGTTGGGCAGAGTAAAAGAAAAGAAAGTATTCTAAAAAGTGAACCATTTGAAATCAACAATGATAAACTGAAAATCTTAACACTTCTAGAGAAAGATAATTTTTTTAAGATTACCTACAATAAAAATAAACTAGGATTAAAGCAAGATGGCCAACTAGATGCATCTATGTGTGACAACAGCTGGCACTGAGAGATCGTGATGACTGGTGCACTCCTAACAGATCTTCACAGGGGAAAGCACTAAAGTTAGGCAGAGGGAAGACACAGAAGCTACGCTGAAGGGGAAGAAAGCTGGGAACTCTGCACAGGGCCACCAAACACCAGGATTTGTTTCTGACTGCCAGTGAATCCAGGGAAATGGGTGAGTTGAATGGACAAAGAGCAAGCCACTCTCACCATGGACATCTGGAATCCTGGCAAGAGGAAACCTCTCGACCATCAAGGACACTTGAATTGGAAAGGACAGCTGCTTAGAGAAGTGGTAGGGGCAGCATGCCAGCAGATGTGGAACCCAGATAATTTGGTCTAGGAGTCTCTGTAGCGAAGTATGGCCAGAGACATCTATCCTGGCTCCCATAATTTAGCCCTAGGAAAACTGTCAGACCAGAACTCTGCAGAGCAGTCTTGCCCACCAGACAAGAATAGTCTGACCTTAACATCCAGTGGTCTGCTGGTGTCTCCCAGAAACCCAGCCTGGCTGTGCTTGCTTGAAGGGTCACCTTGGGTGACTTGGGGACCCACACATAGCTCCTGTGCTGGCTTACTGCATGACCAACAGAGAGCTCCAGCAGGGCAGCCCCCATGGCTACACACTAGCACACCCACTCTTTCCCTCTCATTGCAGCTTTTCTGGAGCCCATGGCCACCCCCCATATGGCTTCGCATGTGTGTATGTGTGTGTGTGAGTGTGTGTGTGCGTGTGTGTGTGTGTGTGTATTTTGCCTTCCTTGCCCTGCCAAGGCATGTGTATGTGTGCACCCTCTCCTGACTTTACTGCTGGCAGGAGTGCATTCCACCACCTCTACTTCGCTGTACCACCACAGAAGCCAGAGCATTGGCTGGTATCAAGCCCACCAGCCCTGCTCCTTCTGGTGAACTGCCCCAGCACCAACAGTGCCCCTAGAGTGAAACCAGGCATGGAGAAAACTGGACTCTTCCCCACCCTGGGCAGCCACACAGGGCACACACGAACCTGCACCCATCAGCACCCTGCCCCCATGCTAACACCACTACAAGCACAACCATGTACAAAGTTGCCAGTGTGGGGGCCCCAAGCCTTGCTGTCTCTGCAACTGCTGTGAACACTCACATAAATGCAGGCACCCCAGCACCTGCTAGTACCTTGCCACAATGAATAAGCATGCATCCCACAACACTGTCACTGCTGCTGCTGCTAGTACATGTGAGTAAGAATTGATCCTGCTGCCATCACCCTACAAAATGGTTTGTCTGGCACTACCCCTCAGAGTGTAGTGACCAGCAGTCTGAGAGCACCTTATCAACCCAACCCCTGCTATCAGTGTAGTAAATTTCTAACATCAAAGAAAAGGAGAACAAAGTTGGGGCCTGATGCAAGTCTGCCAGAGTTAGAGTATATGGCCCAGGAGTTGTGAACTGAGACTTGCCCCCCGACTAATATCTTCCAGAAATAAAGCCAGTCAACTGAACCCACCTTATACCACAATCAAACCCTCAAGGTCATCAAATAGAACAGAATAAAAAAAATAGCAACATCAAAGATTGAAAGAACATTAGCCCAAAAGATGAGAAACAACCAGCATAAGAACTCTAATAACTTAAAAAGCCAGAGTGCCATATGTCCTCTAAATGACTGCACTGCCTCTCCAACAAAGGTTCCGAACTGGGCAGAGATGGCTAAAATGACAGAAATAGAATTCAGAATGTGGTCAAGAATGAAGATCATTGAGATGCAGAAGTACACTGAAACCCAATCTAAGGAAGGTAAGAATCACAATAAAACAATATAGGAGCTGACAGACAAAATAGCCAGTGTCGAGAAGAACATAACCAACATGATAGAGCTGAAAAACACACTAAAAATTCCATAATGCAATCACGAGTATTAATAGCAGAATAGATATAGCTGAAGAAAGAATCTCAGAGCTTGAAGAATTGTTTTCTGAAATAAGATGGTCAGACAAGAATGGAGTAAAAGAGTGAAAATGAATGAACAAAACCTCTGCAAAATATGGCATTATGTAAAGATCCAAATAAATGACTGTTTAGAGTCCCTGAAAAAGACAAGGAGAATGGAAGCAATTTGGAAAACACATTTCAGGGTATCACCCATGAGAACTTCCCCGACCTAGCTAGAGAGGCCAACATTCAAACTCAGGAAATGCAGAGAACCCTATTAAGATGCTCCACAAGAAGATTATCCCAAAGATCCATAATCATCAGATTCTTCAAGGTTGAAATAAAAGAAAAAAATTTAAAGGCAGCTAGAGAGAAAGGTCAGGTTACTTATAAAAGGAAGCCTATCAGAATAATGGCAGACCTCTCAGCAGAAACCCTATAAGCCAGAAAAGATTGAGGCCTAATATTCAACATTATTTAAAAAAAAATCCAATCAAGAATTTTATATCTGGCCCAACTAAGATTCATAAACAAAGAAGCAATACAATCCTTTTTAGACAAGCAAATGCTGAGGGAATTCATTACCACCAGACCAGTCTTTCAAGAGCTTTTGAATGAATCACTAAACATGGAAAAGAAAGATCATTCCAGCCACTGCAAAAGCACACTTAAATACACGGATCAATGACACTAAAGCAACCACACAAATACTTCTGCATAACAACCAGCTATCATAATGATGACAGGATCAAATCCACACATATAAATACTAACCTTGAATGTAAACAGGCTAAATGCCCTAATTAAAAGGCACAGAGTGGCAAGATGGATAAAGAACCAAGACCCAATGTTATACTCTATTCAAGAGACTCATCTCAACTGTAATGACACCCACAGGCTCAAAATAAAGGGATATAGGAAAACCTACCAAGCCAACAGAAAACAGAAAAAAGCAGGAGTTGCAATCCTAATATCAGATGAAACTGACTTTAAACCAACAAGGTTCAAAAAAGACAACAAACAACATCACATAATGGTAAAAGTTTCAATTCAACAAGAAGACCTAACTATCCTAAATATATATGCACCAAACACAGGAGTATGCAGATTTGTAAAGCAAGTTCTTAGTGACCTCACAGAAACTTAGGCTACCACATAATAATAGTGGAATACTTCAAAATCCCACTGACAGTATTAGACACATTATCAAGGCAGAAAACAGAAAATTAACAAAAACATTCAGGACCTAAACACAGTACTGGATCAAATGGATCGGATAGATATCTGCAAAATGCTCCACCAAAATGCAACATAATACATACATTCTTCTTATCATCTCATGGCACGTACTTTAAATTCAACAACATAATCAAACAAGAAATACTCTTCAGTAAATACAAAATAACTGAAATCATAATAATCACTCTCTAGGACCAATGCTCAATAAATTAGAAATTAAAACTAAGAAATTCACTCAAAATCATACATGATATGGAAGTTGGATAAGCTGCTTTTGAATGACTTCTGGGTAAATAATGAAATTTAGACAGAAATCAAGAAATTATTTGAAACTAATGTGAAAAAAAATACCATATACCAGAATCTCTGTGACACATCTAAGACAATGTTAAGAGGGAAATTTATAGCAGTAAATGCCCAAATAAAAAAGTTATGACAATTTTAATTTAACAACCTAACATCAATGGTATTCCTATCAAACTGCCAATGACATTCTTCACAGAAGTAAGAAAAATTATTTTAAAATTTATACGGAAACAACAATGTGCCCAAATAGTGAAAGTAATCATAAGCAAAAGAAATAAATAACCTAAGCTGGAGGCATCATGCTGCTCAACTCCAAACTATACTACAGGGCTACAGTAACCAAAACAGCATGGGACTGGCACAACAATAGGTACATAGACCAATGGAACAGAGTAGAGAGCACAGAAATAAGGCCAAATCCTCATAACCTTCAGATATTTGACAAAGCTGACAAAAACAAGCAATAGAGAAAAGACTCCTTATTCAGTAAGGAGTCTTGTGCTGGAATAAATGGCTAGCTATAGGCAGAAGATTGAAACTGGACCCCTTCCTCATACAATAATACAATATAAAAAAATCAACTCAAGATGGAGTAAAGACTTAATGTAAAACCTAAAACTATAAAGACCCTGGAAAACAACCTAGAAAATATCATTCTGGACATAAACACTCGTAAAGATTTCATGATGAAGATGCCAAAAGCAATGGCAACAAAAGCAAAAATTGACAAATAAGATGTAATTAAACTAAAGAGCTTCTGCCCAGCAAAAGAAACTATCAGGCCAGGCACAGTGGCTCATGTCTGTAATCCCAGCACTTTGGGAGGACTAGGTGGGAGGATCACAAGGTCAAGAGATTGAGACCATCCTGGCCAATATGGTGAAACCCTGTCTCTACTAAAAGTACAAAAATTAGCTGGGCATGGTGGTGCCTGCCTGTAGTCCCAGCTATTCAGGAGGTTGAGGCAGGAGAATTGCTTGAACAACCTGGGAGGCGGAGATTGCAGTGAGCTGAGATCGCGCTACTGCACTCTAGCCTGGTGACAGAGTGAGACTTCGTCTCAAAAAAAAAAAAAAAAGAAAGAAAGAAACTATCAGCAGATTAAACAGACAAACTACAGAATGGGAGGAAAGTTTTGCAAACTGCATCTAAAAATGTTACAATATGAAGCATCTATAAGGAACTTAAAATTACAAGACAAAAACGAACAACCTCATTAAAAAGTGGGCAAAGCATGAACAGACACTTTTCAAAAGAAGGCATAGATTTGGCCAAAAACCATACGAAAAAAACTCAGCATTTCTGATTTTTAGAGAAATGTAACTCAAGACCACAATGAGACACCATCTAAAACCAGTCAGAATGATTGTTATTAAGAAGTCAGAAAATAACAGGTGCTAGTGAGGATAAACAAAAAGGAATGCTTACACACTGTTGTTGCAAGTGTACATTAGTTCAACCATTGTGGAAAACAGTGTGGCAATTCCTCAAATATCAAAAAACAGAACTACTATTTGACCCAGGAATCCCATTAATAGGTATTTGCCCACAGGAATATAAATTGTTGTGTCATAAAGATACATGCATATGTAAGTTTATTACAGCATTATTCACAATAACAAAGACATGGAATCGACATAAATTCCCACCAATGATTAGACTAGATAAAGAAAATTTGGTCAATATATACCATGGAATACAACACTACCCAAAAAAAATGAGATACTGTCATTTGCAGGAACATGGATGAAGCTGGATGCCATTATCTTTAGCAAACTAACACAGGAACAGAAAACCAAATACTGCATGTTCTCACTTATAAGTGGGAACTAAGTGATGAGACATGTGGACACATAGTGGGAGACAACAGACACAGGGTTCTGCTGGAGGGTAGATGGAGGAAAGAGGAAAAGGTTAAGGAAAATAACTAATGGATACTAGACATAATTCCTGGGCAATGAAATTATCTGTACAACAAACACCCATGAAAATATTTACCTATATAACACACCTGCACATGTTCCCCTGAACTTAAAATAAACGTTGAAAATAAGAAAATGGCCTAGATGAACACAACAAAATTAATTTACATTATTGTATAGTTTCCAAATCTCTATCTACCTGGAATTTTCTTAAAACAAATAAAATCTATTTTAATATCTGCAATAAGTGATCTACTTGGCAAATATTTGAGTGTATAAATAAGGAAGTATTGAGAAAAAAAACTAAGCCAGTATATAAGAAGTTAGTCAACAAATTCAAAAAAGCAACCCAAAGTGAGTAGAAAATAATGAAGATATTTTACGAAATCAAAAATTTGGAGATGTTCAATAAAAAATATATTTTGCTGAAAAGATCAATATAGGACAAAATGTGGGCAAATTTGATCAATATGAAAAATAAACAAAAATAATCTGAAAATGAGATGCCACATAAGAAATATGGCAGAATTAAAAATAATATTCTGTACAACTCTGTAGCAATAAATTTCAGAATCTATGCAAAAGTTAGAAGTTTTGTGGAAAATGTAAAGTCTTATAATGGTTCAAGAATAGGTGGTATATCTAAACATATTAAAAATCATAAAATAAATTGAAAGATAAAAGTACGTTTCAAAAATTAGGGAGCACTGCTGGATACAAGGCCAATATACAAAATGATCAGTTATGGTTTTGTATACTATAAGTTAGCAAAGATAAAATTTTAAAAATATTTGTCATTTACAATAACATAAAAAATCTTCAAATATTCAGGAATAATTATAATAAAAATGTGAAAAATCTATGCTAAACACTACCTAATAATAGTGAGAGAAACAGAAAACTAAATAAATGGAGATAGATATCTTGCTTATGTATCGGAAAACTTAATATTTTAAATATGCAAGTTCTCTTTAAGTGAATGTAAACATTCAGTGCAAACCTAACCAATATCCCAGAGTTATTTTGGCCTTTTTTTTTTCCAGGAAAATTAACAAAGACCAAGAAATGCCAAAACAAACCTGAAGAACAAAGCTAGAGGATTTAAACTACTAGATATCAGGAGAGCCATAGTCATTAAGACTGTGTGTCAGTTCAATAATAGAAGAATAAAACTAAGAAAATGTTTACAAAAAGTCCCACATGAGTATGTTGATGTGATTTACTAAGAATGTGACACTGCACAGTAGTGGAAAAATGGTGTGCTTTTCAATAAATGGTGCTGGGTCAATTTGATATTTATGTTGGACAAAATGAACCATGACTCTTACTTCACAGTGTACACAAAAATCAGTCTCAGAAGAATTGCAACTCTAAATGTGAATGGTAAACTAGTAAAACTTTTAGAAGCAATTTTAAGAAAATACCTTTATGACCTGAGGTAAGCAGATATTTCTTAAGCAGGACTCAAAACACTTGTATTATAAAGGGAAAATAATAACATAGACAACATGAAAGTTAGAACTCATTAAAATGAAAAAAGGTGAAAAATAGCAAGTATTGAGAGGTATGTGTTGCAACCAAAACTCTGATACACTGCTAGAAGTGTAAACTGATACCAAAATAACTTTGAAAAACTGATAATATCTACCACTGACTCCAAGACTCATAATTTCTATGTCTAAGTATTCACATACTAGAATTGCAGTGTCCTACACTCCAGGTAGTAAGTTACCCAGCACAGCAGGAAGGCTGCCTAAAGACTCAGGTAGAATACATGTGCACTATCCAGTGTCTAGAACTGGCTGCCCAGAACTTGCTGCAGGAAACAGCTCTGAACCCTCCAACTGTGGAGCTGCCATGCATGGTGTGCACCCCTGTGGACTGAGGACCAGTTGCCCAGCACCTGCTGCTTAAGGATCTTCAATGAGTTTCAATTCAAAAAGATTCTCACTGAGGTACATTATAATTGAATTGTCAAAAGTCGAAGACTAAGAGATGATTATAAAAACAACAACAGAAAAGCATCAATTTGCATATAAGGCAAACACTGTTAGAAGATTAACATTTATAAGCAAAAACTTTGCAGACCAGGAGAAAATGGGATGACGTATTTAAACAGCTCAAAGAAAAGCAAATTGACTGCCAAGAGTATTATGCCCAGAAAAGTTTTCCTTTAGAAATGAAGGACAAATAAACTTTCTAGAAAAGTAAAGCCTAAGAGAATTCATCACCACTAGACTGGCCTTAAAATAAATGCTTGAGTCTTACTCCTTGAAGTAAAAAGACAATACTGACTGTCATTAAAAAATCGGAAAAAAACAGACGCTATAAAACTGACTCGTAGGGCAGAAACATAAATGAGAAAGAAAAATAAATGAAATATTATTACTACAGACAACCACTAAACTGCAAACATAAACAATGAGAAAGAAATTAACAAAAGTTATGCAAAATAATAAAAAATAAATAAAATGACAGGAGTAAGTCCCAATCTATCAATAATGAAATTGAATGTAAACAAATTAAATTTCCAATTAAAATATATAAACTGAGGCTGTGCGCAGTGGTTCACGCCTGTAATTCCAGCACTTTGGGAGGCTGTGACAGGTTGATCACTTGAAGCCAGTAGTTCGAGACCAGTCTGGCCAACATGGTGAAATCCCATCTCCACTACAAATACAGAAATTAGCGAGGCGTGGTAGTGCATGTCTGTATTCCCAGCTACTCGGGAGGCTGAGGCAGGACAATCTCTTGAACCTGGGAGGCAGAAGTTGCAGTGAGCTGAGATTATGCCACTGCACTCCAGCCTGGGCCACAGAGCAATAATCCCTCTAAAAAAAAAGTATATATATATATATATATATTTATTTATTTATTTATATATACTGTGTGAATAAAAAAGACACCACTATATTTGGCCTACATGAAACTCACTACACCTGTAAAAACATCCATACACTAAAACCAAAAGGTGTAGAAAACATATTTCCCACAAACAGAAACCAAAAATGAATAAGAGCAGCTATACATATATCAGACAAAATAGATTTTAAGCCGAAAGCTGTTAAAATAGACAAAGAAGATGGTTATATAATAATAAAAAAATCAGTTCAACAAGAGGATACAACAATTGTAAATATATTTACCCAACACTGGACCTCCAAGATACATAAAACAAATATCAGTACATCTAAAGAGAGAGATTAGACTCCAATACAATAATAGTTGGAGACATTAACACCTCACTCCCAAGACTGGAGAGATTATCTAGACAGAAAACCAACAAACATTCACTTTAAATTGCAGTATAGACAATATGAAACTAACAGACACTTAGAGAACACTTTATCTACCAGGTGCAGAATATACATTCTTCTCATTAGCACTTGAAACATTCTCTGGGACAGACCATAAAATCAGTTAGGACATAAAACAAATACCACAAATTTTTAACATTAAAATTATATCAAGTATCTTTTCTAACCATAATTGAACAAAACTAGAAACAAATGACAGTAAGTACTTCGGACTGTACAAAACATGTAAATTAAGAAACATGTTCCTGAATGACCAATGGATCAATGAAAAAATTAAGAAGAAAATTTAAAATTATTTTGAAACAAAAGAAAGTACAAACATAAAAAAGTGTAAGACACAGCGCTAGCAGTAGTATTATAAAAGTTTATAGCAATAAACTCCTACATCATAAAAGTATGAAGATTTTAAATAAACCACCTAATCCTGTATCTGAAGAAACAAGAAAAGGAACAGTTAACCAAACTAAAAATTAGTAAAAAGGAAAAAAAGAAGAAAAGAAATAATAGAGAACAAAGCAGAAATAAAATAAACACTAAAAATTTTCAAAAAAATGAAAAAAATTAATTTTAAAATATAAAAGAATCAACAAAGCACTACCTAGACTAACAAAGCAAAAAGAACTAACTAAGTAAAATCAGAAATAATAAAGGAGAAATTACAAGTGATATCACAGAAATACAAAGGATCATTGAAGACTATTATGAGAAAATTTGGAACATGTATACATATGTAACTTACCTGCACATTGCGCACATGTACCATAAAACCTAAAGTATAATAATAATAATAACAATAATAATAATAATAAAAGAAAAAATAAAAATAAAAAAATAAAATAAAAAAAAAAAAAAAAGAAAATTTGAAAACCTAGAAAAAAATGGAGAAATTTCTGTTCACAAAACTTATTAATTTTGAACAAGAAATAAATAGAAAACTTAAACAGACAAATAACAAGATTGAATCAGTAGGCCGGGTGCAGTGGTTCACGCCTGTAATCCCAGCACTTTGGGAGGCCGAGGTGGGCAGATCACGAGGTCAGGAGATCGAGACCATCCTGGCTAACACAGTGAAACGCTGTCTCTACTAAAAATACAAAAAATTAGCTGGGCGTGGTGGCAGGTGCCTGTAGTCCCAGCTACTCAGGAGGCTGAGGCAGGAGAATGGCATGAATCCAGGAGGCAGAGCTTGCAGTGAGCCGAGATCGCACCACTGCACTCCAGCCTGGGCAACAGAGCGAGACTCCATCTCAAAAAAAAAAAAAAAAAAAAAAAAAAAGATTGAATCACTAACATAAAGTTTCCTATTAAAGATATGTCCAAGACCAGATGGCTTCCCAGCTGAATTATAACAAACAATTAAAGATAACCCAACACCAACTCTCAAACTCTTCAAAAAAACTTGAATGGAGGAAAATTTTTTGAACGAATTCTACAAGACCAGAGTTACTCTGATACCAAAACCAGACAAGGATACACAAAAAATAAAACTAAAGGCCAATATATCTGATAAATATAGATGCAAAAGTCCTCAACAAAATACTAGCACACAGAATCCAACAGTACATCAAAAAGACTATATACCATTATCAAGTGGGATGTATCTCAGGGATGGAAAGATAGGTCAACATATACAACACAATATATTTGATACATCATATCAACAGAATGAAAGACAATAACCATATTATCATCTCAATAGATGCAGAAAAAGTATTTGATAAAATTCAACATCCATTCTTCATAAAAACTTTCAACAAATTTGGTATATAAGAAACATACCTCAACACAATAAAGGCCATGTATAACAAACCTACAGCTATCATTGTACTAAATATAAAAAAGCTGTAAACCTTTCTTCTCAGGACTGTAACAAGACAAGGATGCTTACTTTTACCATTCATATTCAACATAGTAATAGAAGTCCTAGCCAAAGCAATTACACCAGATACAAAAATAAAGGGCATCTTAATAGGAAAGGAAGAAATAAAATTATCATGATTTGAAGAGACTGTCATTTCTAAATGTCGGTTCTTGGCGCCTTTGTAAAAAATGAAAAAACATTCTATGTTCATAGGTGAGTTGACTGTAACTGTGTGTATTTATCTCTTCATTCTGTGTTCTCTTACACTGGTCTATGTGTTTGTTTCTATAGCAATATTTTGCTGTTTTGTTTGCTACAGCATTGTGGGTTATGTTGAAATCAAATAATGTGATGCCTTGAGCTTGCTTTTATTTTTTTGCTCAGGATTGCTTTGGCTATTCTGGGTCTTTTGGGGTTCTGTATAAATTTTAGAATTTTTTTTTATTTCTGTGAAGAATACCATTTGTATCGCATAAAATCTGTAGATTATTTAGGTGGTATGGCCATTGAAAAAATGTTGATACCTGCAATCAATAAACAGAATATTTTCCCATTTTTGAGGTTTTCTTCAATTGCTTTTGTCAATATTTTACAGTTTTCATTGTAGAGATCTTTCACTTCTTTTGTAAAGTGTATTCTGATATATTTTTATTTTACTTATAATAAATGAGATAAAATTATTTTTCTGTTGTTTGCTGTTAGCATATGGAAATGCTACCAACTTTTTATATTGATTTTTATCCTGAAATTTTACTGAATTTGTTTATTAGTTCTAATTTTTTTTTAGTAGGGTCTTTAAGTTTTTCTAAATATAAAATAGTATAATCTGCAACCAGAATAATTTGACTTCTTCCTTTTCAATTTTGTATGTCTTTTATTTCTTTCTTTGGTCTAATTGTTCTGGCTAGGACTTCCAGTACTATATTAAATAAAAGTGATAAAAGTGGGTTATTTCTATATAGAAAAATGTAGCTAGTCATCTATTTCTTGCCATATACACATCAAATCAAAATGGATTATAGGCTGAAATCAAAAATGAGAAACTATGTAACTACTAGAAGAAAACATTGAAGAAACTCTCCAAGACATTGGGATGAGAAAAATTTTTGTGTAATACTTCAAAAAGTACAGGCCACCTAAACAAAAGTGGACAAATGCAGTAACATCAAGCTAAAAGGCATCTACACAACAAAGGAAACAATCAACAAAGTAAAAAGAAAACTCACCAAATGAGAGAAAATATTTGCGAGCTACCAATCTGACAAGAAGTTAATAACCAGAATATATAAAGAGTTCAAACAACTCAGTAGGAAAAAAAATAAGTAATCCAATTTAAAAACGAGCAAAATATATAAATATTCATTTCTCAAAAGAAGACATATGAATGACCAACAGCATATAAAAATATTCTCAACATCACTGATATCAGAGAAATGAAAATTGAAAGTACAATTAGATATCATCTCACTCTAGCTAAATGACTTTTTCCAAAAGACAAAAAACAAAACAAAACATATGGTTCAGAAAATGCAGAGAAAGAAGAACCCTCACATATTGTTGGTGAGAATATAAATTAGTAAAGGCACAGTAGAGAAGAGTATGGAGGTACCTCAAATAACTAAAAATAGAGCTACTATATGATCCAACAGTCCCATCACTGGGTATACGTTTACAAAAACAAGAAAATCAGCATATTAAAGAGATATATGTACTCTCATGTTTATTACAGCACTATTCACAATAGCCAAGATATGTAATCAACCTAACTGTCCATCAACAAATGAATGGATAAGGAAAATGTGGCATATATTCACAATGGACTATTATTCAGCCCTAGAAATGAATAAAATTCTGTCATTTGCAATAACATGAATGAAATTGGAAAACATGTGACACGAGGTAAGCCAGGCACAGAAATACAAATATTGCATGTTCTCTTTCATATGTGGGAACTAAAAAATATTGAGATAGAGTGTAGAATGATGGTTTCCAGAGACTGATAAGGGTAGTGGGGAGGGGGTATAAGAAGAGAATTGTTAATTGATACAAAAATACAGCTAGATAGTGGGAATGAGACCTAGTGTTTGGTAGCACAATAGGGTGACTATAGTTAAAGGTAAATTATTGCATATTTCAAAATAACTAAAAGAGTGGAATTGGAATGTTTGTAGCACAAAGAAATGATAGAAGCTTGAGGTGATGGTTTATCCCAACTACTGTGATTTGATCATTACACATTGTATGCTTGTATCATAATTTCACATGTACCCCATAAATACGTACAACTATGATGTATGCACAATTAATAATATAAACAAATAAATGCATATACACATAAGTGTAATAACTTTAAAAAGTCCTTATTTGCAGATGACATGATCTTATAAAGAGAAAATCCTAAAGATTCCACCAAAACACTCTTAGAACTGATAAACAGCATCAGTAAAGTTGCTAGACACAAAATCGACATACAAAAATTGGTAAAATTTTTATACATGCATAGAGAAGTAGCTGAAAAAGAAATGTCAAGAAAATAATTCCATTTAAAACAGCCAACTAAAAATAATAACATATCTAGGAATAAATTTAACAAATGATGTAAAAGATCTACTCAATGAAAATTATATAATTCTCATGAAATAAATTGAAGAGAAAAATAAATGAAAAGGCATCCCATATTTATGGATTGGAAGAATTAATATTGTTAAAATGAAACCTAAAGTATAATAATAATAATAAAAAATAAAAAAAAACAAAGTGACCCACAAATTTAATGCAATGCCTATCAAAATACCAATGACATTCTTCACAAGAAAAAGCAACCGTAAAATTTCCATAGAACCAAAAAAACCCGAAAGCCAATTCCTATCTGAGCAAATAGAACAAAGCTACAGGCACCACATTACCTAATTTCAAAATATTCTACAAAGCCATAGTAACCAACAACATGATACTGTCATTAAAAATAGACACATACACCAATGGAAGATAATAGAAAACCCAGAAATAATCCACATATTTGCAACCATCTCATGTTCAACAAGGGCACCAAGAACATACACTGAGAAAAGGACACTCTCTTTAATAAAAACTGCTGGAAAAACTAGATAGCCATAAGCAAAAGATTGAAACTGCACCCCTTTCTCTTAACATATACAAAAATGAACTCAAAATGGATTAAAAACCTGAATGTAAGACCCAAGTCCGTGAGAGTACTAGAAGAAAACATAGAGGAAATGCTTCAAGACATTGGTCTGGGCAAAGATTTTACAGATAAGACTTCAAAACCACAGGTAACAAATGTAAAAATAGACAAATAGGATTATGTGAGACTAAAAACCTTTTGCACAGCAAAGGAAAAAACGGAGTGAGGAGACAACATAAAGAATGGGAGAAAATGTTTACAAACTCTTCATCTGAAATAAAATTAATATCCAGAATACCAAAGAATCTGAAACAACAGTAAAATAATAAAAATCTGATTCTACAATGGGTAAATGATCTAAATAGACATTTATTAAAGGAAGATCTGAAAATGGCAAAAGAATAGTTGAAAAATGCTCAGCATCACTACTCACCAGGGAAATGCAAATCAAAACCACAGTGAGATATGATCTCACCCTAGTTGGAATGGCTATTATCAAAAAGACAAAAAAAAAGATCGATTCTGCTGAGGATGTGGAGTAAAGGGAACTCTTATACACTGTTGGTAGAAATGTAAATTAGTACATCCATTACAGGAAACAATATGGACGTTTCTCAAAAACTAAAAATAGAACTACCATATTATCCATCAATCCCACTGTTGAGTTTATATCCAAAGAGAGGAAATCAGTATGTCAAAGAGATATCTACATTGTCTTGTTCATTGCAGCACTATTCCCAATAGCCATGTAATCAAACTAAGTGTTCATCAACAGATTAACAAATTAAAGAAAATGTGGAATATATACACAATGGAATACTATTCAGCCATAAAAAATGAAAACCTGCAATTTTTGGCAAAATAGATGTGCCTGGAAGACAATGTTAAGTAAGCCAGGCACAGAAAGATAAATACCACATGTTTTCACTCATATGTGGAAGCTAAATAAGTTGATGTCACAGACGTAGAGAACAGAACAGTGGTGACTAGAGGCTGGGAAGACTAGGGAATGAGGGTGATAGAGATAGATTGTTTAACAAATAGGAAGTTACAACTAGGTAAAAGGAATAAATTCTAGTGTTCTAGAGCACTGTAGGGTGACTATATTTTTTTTTGATTTTTTAACGTTTATTTTAGGTTTGGAGGTACATGTGAAGGTTTGTTACATAGGTAAACACAAGTTACAGAGGTTTGTTGTACATATTATTTAATTGCCCAGGTATTAAACCTAGTACCAAATAGTTATGTTTTCTGCTCCTGTCCCTCCTCCCACTCTCCCCCTTCAAGTAGACCCCATTATCTGTTGTTTTCTTATTTGTGTTCATAAGTTCTTATTATTTAGCTCCCATTTATAAGTGAGAATATACAGTATTTGGTTTTCTGTTCCTATGTTATTTTGCTAAGGATAATAGCCTCCAGCTCCATTCATGTTCCCACAAAAGACATGATCTTGTTCTCTTTTATGGCTGCATAGTATTCTATGGTGTATATGTGCCATGTTTTCTTTATCTAATCTATCACTGATAGGCATTTAAGTTGATTCCACTACTGTGAATAGTTCTGCAATGAACATTCGCGTGCATGTCTTTATGGTAGAATAATTTATATTTCTCTGGGTATATATCCAGCGGTAGGATTGCTAGGTCAAATCGTAGTTTTGGTTTTAGCTCTTTGAGGAATTGCCATACTGCTTTCCACAGTAGTTGAACTAATTTACACTGCCACCAAGATTGTATAAGTGATCCTTTTTCTCCAAAACCTAACCAGAATCTGTTATTATTTGGCTTTTAATAATAGCCATTCTGACTGGTGTTAGATGGTATCTCATTGTGGTTTTGATTTGCATTTCTGTAATAATCAGTGACATCGAGCTTTTCTCATATGCTTGTTTGCTGCATGTACGCCTTCTTTTGAAAAGTGTCTGTTCATGTCCTTTGCCCACTTTTTAATGGGGTTGTTTGCTTTTCTCTTATAAATTTAAGTTCCTTATAGATGCTGGGTATTAGACCTTTGTCAGATGCACAGTTTGCAAATAATTTCTCCCATTCTGTAGATTGTCTGTTTATTCTGTTGATGGTTTATTTTGCTTTGCCAAAGATGGTAAGTTTAATCAGATCCCCAAAACAAGCAATGGTGAAAAGATTCCCTAGTCAATAAATGGTGCTGGAATAAATGGCTAGCCATATGCAGAATATTGAAGCTAGAGCCCTTCCTTAAACCATACACAAAGATCAACTCAAAATGAATTAAAGACTTAAATGTAAAACCCAAAGCTATAAAAACCCTGGAAGACAGCCTAGGCAACACCAACCTGGACATAGGAACGGGCAAAAATTTCATGACAAAAACACAAATAACAATTGCAACAAAAGCAAAAATTGACAAGTGTGGTGAGTATAATTAACAATAATTTATTCTATATTTTCTAATAGCAAGAAAAGAGGATTTTGAATGTTCCCAACACAAAGAAGTAATACATGTTTGAGGAGACATATATGCTAATTACCCTAAATTGATCATGACACATTGTATACAGCTATCAATAAATCGTACTTTATCTTCTGGAAAATTATTATGTACCAATTAAAAGTAACTTAAAAACACAAGAAAGACCAAAAATACATGAGAACACTATTTCAGCACTATGGCATTTTTAATTTTAACCATTATGATAATTTTATAGTGGTGTCTAATTGTGACATATTCCTGATAACCATTGAAATCATTTACTTTTCATATTTATTATCCATTTGGCTATGTACTTTTGTGGAGTGCCTGCTGATGCTTTTTGATTATTATGTTTTTAATTTGGATTGCTTGTCTATTTCTTATTTAGTTACAGTCATTGTTTGTATGTTTTTGATATTTTTTTTCCATTACATTGTTTACAACTATCTCCTCCCACTCTGTAATTTAGTTTAGCTTTTTTTTTTTTTTAACTCTTATTGAACAATGCATTTTTACTAGTGGAGTCTAAAGTAGCTGTTTCTTTTATAGTCAGCATTATTTTATCTTGTTTATAAAATATTTATTTACTTCAAGATAATAAAAAGATATTCTCCTATGATACTACTAGAATTTTCATTGTTTTAACTTTGCTATGTATATATAGTAAACCTAGGATTGCTTTATTGTGTATTGTGTGAGAGTCCAATATTCATGTTTCTAAACTACTTTATTTAAATAATATTGACATATATAAGGCTGTAGATATTTAACATATGCAACTTGATGTATTTAGAGATAACTATACACCTTTAAAACCATAACCACAATCAATGCAATAAATTCAACCACCACTTCCAAGTTTCCCCCATTTAAATTGTTTTTTTTTTATTTTTCCGCCTTTTGTGATAAGAGCACTCAATATGATATCTATGCTCTTAGCAATTTTTATGAATACAATATATTATTATTAATCATAGGCCCTATGTTGCACAGTAGATCTCTAGAATTTTTTATTTTGCGTAACTATAACTTTGTCCTCTTTGATCAACTTTGCCTCATTTTCCCATCCTGCTATCCCCTGGAAACCACCATTCTCCTCTCTACTTCTCTGGATTTGACTGTTTCATACACCACACATAGGTGAGATCATGCAGTACTTGTCTTTCTGTGTCTGACATATTTCACTTAGCAAAATGTCCTCCAGGTTCATCCATATTGTCACAAATGTCGATATTTCCTCCTTTTTTAAGGCCAAATTATACTCCACTGTATGTATCAACCACAGTTTCATTATCCGTTCATCCATTAATGAACGTTTAGGTGTTTTAATCATCTTGGCTATTGCAAATAATGCTTCAATGAGCATAGGATTGCAGACATCTTTTTGTGATCCAGATTTCAATTTTTTGGCATATATATGCCAAAGAGGAATTACGGGATCAAATGGCAACTCTATTTTTAATTTTTTATGGAATGTCCCATATTGTTTTCCATAGAAGCTACATCAGCTTACATTCCCACCAACAGTGTAGATGGGTTCACTTTTCTCCACAGTGTTGTCAACATATTTATTTAAAATATGGTCCTTTATGCATGCTCTTTAGAACCATCTTTAACATATATCAACTGTCCAGATATGTGTTGTCTATTTCACAACTCTAGACTGTTCAAATGATTTATTTGACTATCTTCACCTCAATCCCACACTCTCATCTTTACTGTAGATATATAATGAGTCTTGATAGCTGTTGGTTCATCCTTCACTTATATTATTTCTGGTGCTCTACTTATCCAAATAGATTTGAAAATTATCTTGTTAATTTTCATAAAAATCTAATAGAATTTTGATGAGGATTGGATGAATATGACCGAGAAGTTTAGAAGAACTGACATCATTAAAATACGTAGTCTTCTAATCTATGAATAGGCTATACTCCTCCATTATTTTATTTTTAAAACTACTGCTAGGGTATAAAATGCAATTGATTTTTATATATGGACCTTGTGGCTAGCAGTCTCACTTAATTCACCTATTAATTCTAATAATCTTTTATGCATATTTTTAAAGATTTTTACATACTTAACCATGTTGTCTGTGAATAATAACTGTATTATTTCTTTTTGCAATCCTTATCTTCCAGATACCACCTTTTGTTGGAACTCAAGAGTCATGACTGACCCTCACCATACTGATGCTTTCTGACTGAGTTTCTCTCTACCCTAAATACAAGAGACCCTAATAGGCAGGAATATCATTGCCCCTATTCCGCCTGAAGAAGTTACAGAAGATGGATCTTTGCCCCTCTGCAACCCTTAAGATTAAGGGTTCTCTTATAAAAGGGAGGAGGGAAATGTCAGAGGCATGTGAACCAGAGCAACTCCGTCTTAAATAGGAGCTGGGTAAAATGAGGCTGAGACCTACTTGGATGCATTCCCAGGCAGTTAAGGCATTCTAAGTCACAGGATGAGATAGGAGGTCAGCACAAGATACAGGTCATAAAGACCATGCTGATAAAACAGCTTGCAGAAAAGAAGGCAGCCAAAACCCACCTAAACCAAGATGGCCATGAGAGTGACCTCTAGTTGTCCTCACTGCTACACTCCCACCAGTGCCATGACAGTTTACAAATGTTACGGCAACATTAGGAAGTTTCTCTATATGGTCTAGAAAGGGAAGGCAGGAATAATCCACCCCTTGTTTAGCATGTCATCAAGAAATAACCATACAAATGGGCAACCAGCAGCCCTCAGGGCTGCTCTGTCTATGGAGTAGCCATTCTTCTATTCCTTTACTTTCCAAATAAACTTGCTTTCATTTTACTCTATGGACTTATCCTGAATTCTTTCTTGCATGAGATATAAGAACCCTCTCTTCGGGTCTGGCTCTGGACTCCTTTCCTGTAACAGTCTTCCAATCTATGAATAGGCTATACTCCTCCGTTTATTTCATTGTTTTAAACTGTTGCTAGTATATAAAATGCAATTGATTTTTGTATATTGTCCTTGTGGCTAGCAGTCTCAATTTATCTGTTAATTCTAATAATCTTTTATGCAGATTTATTCAGATTTTACATACTCAACCATGTCATCTGTGAATAACTATTATTTCTTTTGCAATCCTTACTTTTCATTTCTCCTTTCTCACATTATTACAGAGTTTACACTTTGCCCCTTTGCCTAATGCAAATTCCACAAAAAAACTCAATATTTTATTGTTAAAAATATTTAAGTTTATGGAGAAACTCTTTTAAATATTAATAAATTGCCATTGAAATTCTAGTGGCTAAGTATTTGGCTCATGAATGAGCGTTGAATTGCATCCCATAAATTTTCTGCATCTATTGAGATTCTTACATTTTTTCCTTACTCTTAACATAATGACTTACATTAATTTTCTAATGTTAAATCAACTTTTCATTTCTATTACAAACTTGATTATGATATATTGACCTTTTCATATATCATTTAATTTGACTTCCTAATATATTTTGGATTTTTGTTTCCATGTTCCTAAAAGATATTTGCATGTTCTTTTCTTTTCTTGTAATGTTTTCATTGGATTTTGGCGTCATGCTTTATTTATTTTTCTTTCTTTTTCATTATTATTATTATTATTATTATTATTATTATTATACTTTAGGCTCTATGGTACATGTGCGCAATGTGCAGGTAAGTTACATATGTATACATGTGCCATGCTGGTGCGCTGCACCCACCAACTCGTCATCTAGCATTAGGTATATCTCCCAATGCTATCCCTCCCCCCTCTCCCCACCCCACAACAGTCCCCGAAGTGTGATGTTCCCCTTCCTGTGTCCATGTGTTCTCATTGTTCAATTCCCACCTATGAGTGAGAATATGCGGTGTTTGGTTTTTTGTTCTTGCGATAGTTTACTGAGAATGATGATTTCCAATTTCATCCATGTCCCTACAAAGGACATGAACTCATCATTTTTTATGGCTGCATAGTATTCCATGGTGTATATGTGCCACATTTTCTTAATCCAGTCTATCATTGTTGGACATTTGGGTTGGTTCCAAGTCTTTGCTACTGTGAATAATGCTGCAATAAACATACGTGTGCATGTGTCTTTATATCAGCATGATTTATAGTCCTTTGGGTATATACCCAGTAATGGGATGGCTGGGTCAAATGGAATTTCTAGTTCTAGATCCCTGAGGAATCGCCACACTGACTTCCACAAGGGTTGAACTAGTTTACAGTCCCACCAACAGTGTAAAAGTGTTCCCATTTCTCCACATCCTCTCCAGCACCTGTTGTTTCCTGACTTTTTAATAATTGCCATTCTAACTGGTGTGAGATGGTATCTCATTGTGGTTTTGATTTGCATTTCTCTGATGGCCAGTGATGGTGAGCATTTTTTCATGTGTTTTTTGGCTGCATAAATGTCTTCTTTTGAGAAGTGTCTGTTCATGTCCTTCGCCCACTTTTTGATGGGGTTGTTTGTTTTTTTCTTGTAAATTTGTTGGAGTTCATTGTAGATTCTGGATATTAGCCCTTTGTCAGATGAGTAGGTTGCGAAAATTTTCTCCCATTTTGGAGGTTGCCTGCTCACTCTGATGGTAGTTTCCTTTGCTGTGCAGAAGCTCTTGAGTTTAATTAGATCCCATTTGTCAATTTTGGCTTTTGTTGCCATTGCTTTTGGTGTTTTAGACATGAAGTCCTTGCCCATGCCTATGTCCTGAATGGTAATGCCTAGGTTTTCTTCTAGGGTTTTTATGGTTTTAGGTCTAACATTTAAGTCTTTAATCCATCTTGAATTGATTTTTGTATGAGGTGTAAGGAAGGGATCCAGTTTCAGCTTTCTACATATGGCTAGCCAGTTTTCCCAGCACCATTTATTAAATAGGGAATCCTTTCCCCATTTCTTGTTTTTCTCAGGTTTGTCAAAGATCAGATGGTTGTAGATATGTGGCATTATTTCTGACGGCTCTGTTCTGTTCCATTGATCTATATCTCTGTTTTGGTACAAGTACCATGCTGTTTTGGTTACTGTAGACTTGTAGTATAGTTTGAAGTCAGGTAGTGTGATGCCTCCAGCTTTGTTCTTTTGGCTTAGGATTGACTTGGCAATGCGGGCTCTTTTTTGGTTCCATATGAACTTTAAAGTAGTTTTTTCCAATTCTGTGAAGAAAGTCATTGGTAACTTGATGGGGATGGCATTGAATCTGTAAATTACCTTGGGAAGGATGGCCATTTTCATGATATTGATTCTTCCTACCCATGAGCATGGAATGTTCTTCCATTTGTTTGTATCCTCTTTTATTTCCTTGAGCAGTGGTTTGTAGTTCTCCTTGAAGAGGTCCTTCACATCCCTTGTAAGTTGGATTCCTAGGTATTTTATTCTCTTTGAAGCAATTGTGAATGGGAGTTCACTCATGATTTGGCTCTCTGTTTGTCTGTTATTGATGTATAAGAATGCTTGTGATTTTTGTACATTGATTTTGTATCCTGAGACTTTGCTGAAGTTGCTTATCAGCTTAAGGAGATTTTGGGCTGAGACAATGGGGTTTTCTAGATATACTATCATGTCATCTGCAAACAGGGACAATTTGACTTCCTCTTTTCCTAATTGAATACCCTTGATTTCCTTCTCCTGCCTAATTGCCCTGGCCAGAACTTCCAACACTATGTTGAATAGAAGTGGTGAGAGAGGGCATCCCTGTCTTGTTCCAGTTTTCAAAGGGAATGCTTCCAGTTTTTGCCCATTCAGTATGATATTGGCTGTGGGTTTGTCATACATAGCTCTTATTATTTTGAGATACATCCCATCAATACCTAATTTATTGAGAGTTTTTAGCATGAAGGGTTGTTGAATTTTGTCAAAGGCCTTTTCTGCATCTATTGAGATAATCATGTGGTTTTTGTCTTTGGTTCTGTTTATATGCTGGATTACATTTATTGATTTGCGTATATTGAACCAGCCTTGCATCCCAGGGATGAAGCCCACTTGATCATGGTGGATAAGCTTTTTGATGTGCTGCTGGATTCTGTTTGCCAGTATTTTATTGAGGATTTTTGCATCAATGTTCATCAAGGATATTGGTCTAAAATTCTCTTTTTTTGTTGTGTCTCTGCCAGGCTTTGGTATCAGGATGATGCTGGCCTCATAAAATGAGTTAGGGAGGATTCCCTCTTTTTCTATTGATTGGAATAGTTTCAGAAGGAATGGTACCAGCTCCTCCTTGTACCTCTGGTAGAATTCGGCTGTGAACCCATCTGGTCCTGGACTTTTTTTGGTTGGTAAGCTATTGATTATTGCCACAATTTCAGCTCCTGTTACTGATCTATTCAGAGATTCAACTTCTTCCTGGTTTAGTCTTGGGAGGGTGTATGTGTCCAGGAATTTACCCATTTCTTCTAGATTTTCTAGTTTATTTGCGTAGAGGTGTTTGTAATATTCTCTGATGGTAGTTTGTATTTCTGCGGGATCGGTGGTGATATCCCCTTTAACATTTTTTATTGCATCTATTTGATTCTTCTCTCTTTTTTTCTTTATTAATCTTGCTAGCGGTCTATCAATTTTGTTGATCCTTTCAAAAAACCAGCTCCTGGATTCATTGATTTTTTGAAGGGTTTTTTGTGTCTCTATTTCCTTCAGTTCTGCTCTGATTTTAGTTATTTCTTGCCTTCTGCTAGCTTTTGAATGTGTTTGCTCTTGCTTTTCTAGTTCTTTTAATTGTGATGTTAGGGTGTCAATTTTGGATCTTTCCTGCTTTCTCTTGTGGGCATTTAGTGCTATAAATTTCCCTCTACACACTGCTTTGAATGCATCCAAGAGATTCTGGTATGTTGTGTCTTGGTTCTCATTGGTTTCAAAGAACATCTTTATTTCTGCCTTCATTTCGTTATGTACCCAGTAGTCATTCAGGAACAGGTTGTTCAGTTTCCACATAGTTGAGCAATTTTGAGTGAGATTCTTAATCCTGAGTTCTAGCTTGATTGCACTGTGATCTGAGAGATAGTTTGTTATAATTTCTGTTCTTTTACATTTATTGAGGAGAGCTTTACTTCCAAGGATATGGTCAATTTTGGAATAGGTGTGGTGTGGTGCTGCAAAAAATGTATATTCTGTTGATTTGGGGTGGAGAGTTCTGTAGATGTCTATTAGGTCTGCTTGGTGCAGAGCTGAATTCAATTCCTGGGTATCCTTGTTGACTTTCTGTCTCGTTGATCTGTCTAATGTTGACAGTGGGGTGTTAAAGTCTCCCATTATTAATGTGTGGGAGTCTAAGTCTCTTTGTAGGTCACTCAGGACTTGCTTTATGAATCTGGGTGCTCCTGTATTGGGTGCATATATATTTAGGATAGTTAGCTCTTCTTGTTGAATTAATCCCTTTACCATTATGTAATGGCCTTCTTTGTCTCTTTTGATCTTTGTTGGTTTAAAGTCTGTTTTATCAGAGACTAGGATTGCAACCCCTGCCTGTTTTTGTTTTCCATTTGCTTGGTAGATCTTCCTCCATCCTTTTATTCTGAGCCTATGTGTGTCTCTGCACGTGAGATGGGTTTCCTGAATACAGCACACTGATGGGTCTTGAGTCTTTACCCAATTTGCCAGTCTGTGTCTTTTAATTGGAGCATTTAGTCCATTTATATTTAAAATTAATATTGTTATGTGTGAATCTGATCCTGTCATTATGATATTAGCTGGTTATTTTGCTCGTTAGTTGATGCAGTCTCTTCCTAGTCTTGATGGTCTTTACATTTCGGTATGATTTTGCAGTGGCTGGTACCGGTTGTGCCTTTCCATGTTTAGCGCTTCCTTCAGGAGCTCTTTTAGGGCAGGCCTGGTGGTGACAAAATCTCTCAGCATTTGCTTGTCTGTAAAGTATTTTATTTCTCCTTCACTTATGAAGCTTAGTTTGGCAGGATATGAAATTCTGGGTTGAAAATTCTTTTCTTTAAGAATGTTGAATATTGGCCCCCACTCTCTTCTGGCTTGTAGGGTTTCTGCTGAGAGATCCGCTGTTAGTCTGATGGGCTTCCCTTTGATGGTAACCCGACCTTTCTCTCTGGCTGCCCTTAACATTTTTTCCTTCATTTCAACTTTGGTGAATCTGACAATTATGTGTCTTGGAGTTGCTCTTCTCGAGGAGTATCTTTGTGGTGTTCTCTGTATTTCCTGAATCTGAATGTTGGCCTGCCTTGCTAGATTGGGGAAGTTCTCCTGGATAATATCCTGCAGAGTGTTTTCCTACTTGTTTCCATTCTCCCCGTCACTTTCAGGTACACCAATCAGACGTAGATTTGGTCTTTTCACATAGTCTCACATTTCTTGGAGGCTTTGCTCGTTTCTTTTCATTCTTTTTTCTCTAAACTTCCCTTCTCGCTTCATTTCATTCATTTCATCTTCCAGGGCTGATACTCTTTCTTCCATTTGATCGCATCGGCTCCTGAGGCTTCTGCATTCTTCACGTAATTCTCGAGCCTTGGTTTTCAGCTCCATCAGCTCCTTTAAGCACTTCTCTGTATTGGTTATTCTAGTTATACATTCTTCTAAATTTTTTTCAAAGTTTTCACCTTCTTTGCCTTTGGTTTGAATATCCTCCCGTAGCTCGGAGTAATTTGATCGTCTGAAGCCTTCTTCTCTCAGCTCGTCAAAGTCATTCTCCATCCAGCTTTGTTCCGTTGCTGGTGAGGAACTGCGTTCCTTTGGAGGAGGAGAGGTACTCTGATTTTTAGAGTTTCCAGTTTTTCTGCACTGTTTTTTCCCCCTCTTTGTGGTTTTATCTACTTTTGGTCTTTGATGATGGTGATGTACAGATGGGTTTTTGGTGTGGATGTCCTTTCTGTTAGTTTTCCTTCTAACAGACAGGACCCTCAGCTGCAGGTCTGTTGGAGTACCTGGCCGGCCGTGTGAGGTGTCAGTCTGCCCCTGCTGGGGGGTGCCTCCCAGCTAGGCTGCTCGGGGGTCAGGGGTCAGGGACCCACTTGAGGAGGCAGTCAGCCCGTTCTCAGATCTCCAGCTGCGTGCTGGGAGAACCACTGCTCTCCTCAAAGGTGTCAGACAGGGACATTTAAGTCTGCAGAGGTTACTGCTGTCTTTTTGTTTGTCTGCGCCCTGCCCCCAGAGGTGGAGCCTACAGAGGCAGGCAGGCCTCCTTGAGCTGTGGTGGGCTCCACCCAGTTCAAGCTTCCAGGCTGCTTTGTTTACCTAAGCGAGCCTGGGCAATGGCGGGTGCCCCTCCCCCAGCCTCGCTGCCGCCTTGCTGTTTGATCTCAGACTGCTGTGTTAGCAATCAGTGAGACTCCGTGGGCGTAGGACCCTCTGAGCCAGGTGCGGGCTATACTCTCCTGGGGCACCGTTTCCTAAGCCCGTCGGAAAAGCACAGTATTCGGGTGGGAGTGGCCCGATTTTCCAGGTGCCGTCTGTCACCCCTGGAAAGGGAACTCCCTGACCCCTTGCGCTTCCCGAGTGAGGCAATGCCTCGCCCCTGCTTCGGCTGGCACACGGTGCACTCACCCACTGACCTGCGCCCACTGTCTGGCACTCCCTAGTGAGATGAACACAGTACCTCAGATGGAAATGCAGAAATCACCCGTCTTCTGCGTCGCTCGCGCTGGGAGCTGTAGACCACCAGAGCTCTTCCTATTCGGCCATCTTGGCTCCTCCGGATTTTGGCGTCATACTTTAATTACACAGTAAGTCCTTAATTTTTTTTTATTATCATAAAATGTTTAGGTTAATATTGGTGTCATTGTCTTTCCTTAGTGGTCTGTAATAATTCACTGGTGAAGTCATCTAAGCCTGGAGTTTTGGTGGTAGAAAACTTCAAATTACAGAATTGATTTTTAATAGATATAAAACTATTCAGACATTCTGTGTGCTTGTGTCAGTCATGGATAGTACAATTTTATCTGAATGTTTAAATGTATTCCCAATGTTGTTAATGTCCTCTCATTTTTTAATGTCTGCATGACCAGTCACATTCCTAAAATTGTCATTTTGTCTTTTTTTCCTTATTTATCTTGATAATTACTTTATTAAGTAAAGGTAATTATCAATCATTTTTAAAGGAAAGAACTTCTGCATTTTAAAACTCCTTGGTGTATGTTTTGTAGTTCAATAGCTTCTGATCTTAATTTTTACTGTTAATAAAAATTATAAAATAAAAATAATTCTTAATTTTACTGGATTTTGGCTTAACTGTTCTATTTTCCAAATTATTGAAATGACTGTTTAGATTATTAAATTCCAATCTTTCTTCTTTTCTAATATATGAATTTAAGGCTATATATTTACCTCCAAGCATGACTTTCGCTGTATCTCATTGTTTTATATGTTAAATTTTTATTAATTTCAAGATATTTTCTAAATTTTATTATGATTTTTTGAAGCTATTTAAAATAATTTCTGTGTATATATCTGTGGGTAAGTCCTAAACAATGCAAAGAACTTAGAACCCTTCATGCAAATTTGTACCCTCTAACTATTGGTCTTCTTTTATTCATGGGTTTATTTTCCTGATTTCAAAATTCCTTTGTGTATGAGATTTTGTTCATTTTCTGAAAGAAGTGACAGTATTTCATGGAGAGACATAGCAAGGTTCCAAACTGAAAACAAATAGATGTTAAGCAGTGATTAAGCATTTACTTTCAGAACCATGTATGGCCATTTTCCTATTACACTTCCACTCTCTTTACCTCATATGCAAAAAATGTTCTTACTGGCAGCATTGTTATCTGTGCCCAGAATAAACTTGAGATGTCATCTCTAAAGAAAGGGAGTGCCTAGTATTTTTAGTTTTGTTGTGATACATCAGAAAAAAGAACGCACACACACAAAAAAGGCAGAAGTAAATTTCATTCTCCACAACAGAACTAGAGATGAGAAACAAATAGTAACTTTACCAGGAATAAAATAACCCAAAAATTATCAGAGTGTCTAATATTTCTAATTTTGTTGCGACACATCAGGAAAAACAAAGGCAGAAGTATATCTCTTTCTCCACAACAGAAATAGAGAGGAGAAACAGATAGTAACTTTACCCAGGAAGGAAATAAGCTAAAAACTATCAACACTCAAAATCTCTCTCTCTCTCTCTTTTTTTTTTGCTATTTGAGGATGTTTACACCTATCTAACTGCCACCACGTAACCACACATCCTAACATAAAGCCTGCCTCTCAGAAAAAATATATAAAATGCAATGCATATCATGTTTAAATATATATTAATAAATGAAGATTTCTTGAGATACGAATGATTATATTAATGGCTACAATAATATATCCCAAACTATTAGCACTGGCTTCTTCTGTAAAGAAAAGTAGGAATTACTGGGAATTGACAGAGAACTTTTGTGTTCTACTCTATTTCTTTGTTGCTCAAAACTTTTACAACTAGAATGAACTTAGTAGATCCATATTTTATTTGTGTAGATTAAAAACATAATAGCATGAGAACTTTTTAAAAATTGACCAACTAGTATTTTGTAGCTAATGTGTTCAGTTCTGGATTAAATATCAGTGTCATGTTTTTAGTTGATTGAAATAAAAAGAAAATCTGCCATATTTTTCCCCACAGATTGAAGCTAATCATTCTTAAGCACAAACGAGCTGTTTCATATAATATACGTGCTATATTAACTCTTTCCCTTCAAGATGTTTGAGCAAAATTTTGTGTTATCAGTCAGAAGGCTCCATTTATTAAGGATTCCTTTGATTGCTATAACAGAAACCTAACTTAAAGTAACTTAAGCAAGTTGCGATTAGGTCACTGGAAGATCTTGTCTTAAGGATAACCGGATTTAGCACCTTAAATGGTTTTAGGAATCTCTCTTGCCTGTATGGAAGGGAAAATAATCTTAGGCAGCTTCTAGGCTAACCTCACAACTTTGTAAACATAGAGAAAAACAGTTTCAAAAATTCAGTAAATAAACATTCTCAAACTATTTGGGGCTACAAATCCACTTCTGTTGGAGTAAGGGTGATTATTATCAGAGCTAGAATTGATACTAGACATAAAATTGCATATACACACTACATACTTCAGAATGAGTCAAAAAAGCTAGCAACAGAAATCTAGCCCAAACTTTAAAAAAATAAGTAGAGTTATTAGCTAGAAACTGGTACAATTCACATAATCCAAAAAATGTGTTAAAGCCACATGTCCAAAATTTGAACCTGACTCAAACCAGGGAATATAATGCTTTCAGGATACTTTCTCCCTCTCTCTCTCTCTCTTTTGTCTCTAATTACTTACAAACAATGCTTTACTTTTTTTTTTTTTTTTTTTTTTTTTTTTTTTTTTTTTTTTTTTTTTAACAATGCTCTACATTTTTCCTACAGAGCAGCAGACATATCTGCTGCCAAGTCCAGGCTCTTGTTTTTGAAACTTTGTGGCCAGACAAAAAAGAGGCTCTTTCTTTTCTTTTTATTTATAAGCTTTTTAATCAATTAATTAATTTATTTTTTCTATTGTGTTTTGACATCTTAGATTCAATGTCAAAACATTCCAGTAAATTACTGATATGGTTTGGCTCTGTGTCCCCACCTAAATCTCATGTTGAATTGAAATCCCCAGTGTTGGGGGAGGGACCTGGTGGGAGATGATTAGATCATCTGGGTGAACTTTTCCCTTACTGTTCTCATGATAGTGACTGAGTTTTTATGAGATCTGGTTGTTTAAAAGTGTGTAGCACTTCCTCCTTTGCTCTCTATTCCTCTCGCTCCAGCCATGTAGGACTTGCTGGCTTCCCTTTTGCCTTCCACCATGATCGTACGTTTCCTGAGGCCTCCCCAGCCATGCTTCCTGTACAACCTGCAGAACCATGATCAATTAAGCTTCTTTTCTTTATAAATTACCTAGTCTCAGGCAGTTCTTTATAGCAATGTGAGAACGGACTAATACAATTACACTTAACATTATGACGTCTTTCATACCTTCACATTTTGAGTCAACCATTTTGGCTAACGTTTTTAGGGGTCCTATAATTTCTATATTGAGTGTCATGACTTCCTGGTAATTAGAAAGGGTGAATTGGGTATGTGTAAACAAAAATCAGTAGATGTACACTACAGATATACCAGTAAGCTTTAAGTCTTAAAATGTGCAATAAATCAATGTAAATACTTTATATATAAAAATAGTGTTAAAGAGATATGAAACAAGTTAAAGACTCTGGCAAAAAAAAAATTTTTAGCTATCTTTATTTCATAGATTATTGCCTGCATGTTGGAAATAAATATTTTGAGGTAAAAACTACGGTTACATTTTGCATGTTTACTTCACTGTTATAGTTTTGTGACTTTTGAGTAGAAGATGTTTATTTTGTTGCTTTAAGACTTATTTTCCTTTGAAAATACTTAAATTATGTTTCATTCTTAATTATCACTTTATGTCCACTTGCCAAAGCACTTTCCTTGAGACTGTATTTTTGGTTTTATAACTCAAACACTGGTAAAATACTGTCCTCTTGATGTAACTTTGTTTTATGCAACACTGCTAGAATTAACCTGTTCTCTGAAGTAAGAGCTACCAGTAATTCATTAATAGACTAGTTTTTGACTCATGTTCACGCAACTAAGTTTCACATGGCTACCACTAAGTGGCAGTGTAGCAACATTCTTCTGTGTAGTATTGATCTCACTTATTCCACTTCACATTGTTTCCTTTAAGAATGTCAAAGTTTTTTATTCATTCTATTTTTTAAATGGATGGGACAATGGTATTTCTAGTCTTAATTTCTGCTTTTAACTTTCAATTTTAGCTAAAATTTCTGTAATCATGCAACTTATGTAATATATCGATTTTTTTGTAGAGAAGGAAACTAGTAAATCTGGTTGGCCAGCCTTTTTTCTCTAGCTGAGCATGACAATGGGATAGTTAATTTTAAACTGGTTTTGGTACTGTCTTAGAATCAAAGCCTAAGCTATTGCTCCAGTTAGTAGAACCCATATGTGTGGTAGCCAGAAGAAAATTTGCCTTCAGTATTTTAGCCATCACATAATATTACCTCTGGAAAAGCCTGGTGGTACAGTTTACTAAGTTGAATTTTCTGTATTAATAATTACCAAATATGATCTCTGATACATTCAGAGTGCCAGAAGACACCCTAAAGATTATCCAGTAGTCCAACTCCCTCATTTTAGAATGAGATTTGATCCAAAAAATGTTCAGATTATTAGCTGTGTTTGCATATCCAGTTTATGGCAAAATCAAGACTAGGGCTGAGATGCTTTCATTCTCAGTCCAGATGTTTTTATAATTGTTATCTCCTTGAAATTTGGG
The DNA here is from genome assembly GCF_028885625.2 of Pongo pygmaeus. Lineage (NCBI taxonomy): Eukaryota > Metazoa > Chordata > Mammalia > Primates > Hominidae > Pongo > Pongo pygmaeus. The sequence goes on along the minus strand of NC_072396.2, from coordinate 90,756,383 downwards.
TGATGATATATGATCCCAAATAACTTAAAACTAATATTTGCACAAATGGTCATGTATTGGTCATATAAACAAAAACTTCAGATTAACTTTCTTCCCACTTATTTTCTTCCCACTTATATAATCAGTGTTGAGATGGCATAGACAGAAAGATCTAATTTGCCATCCAAATTGAGTATAATTTTTCTTAAGAGTCTATCATTATGTTCAAGTTTATCATTAGGCTTCACAAAGACATATTTGTAAAGTGTTTACATCTTCCAATTAGTATAGACTAACCACAAATAAAGAGTACATATAGAGTTGGTCTAAAATTGTGTTCCTATTATAATAAAAACAATTTGTTCTCTTCAACACACAGTAGTTGGATACTCTCACTCTTACATGGTAGGGTAAGAGTGTTCGCATTAGGTTTGTCACACTCCTGCAGCTCTTCTTTGGTCACAATTTAATCCCAGCAAACCATCTGTGGGTTTAGTTTTCAGTTTTGAGGTTTTAAACTCAGGAAAACAGCAATAGTTTTTTAATTAACTAACAGTAAATCATAATAAAACCTAGACTGTTCCCCTGACCAGCATAAGTAGGTACTGTGAATGTAAGTTTCATTTCTGGAACTCCATGGGAAAAAATTCAAAAAAGGGCTCTTTACCCTTTGTTAATTGCAAGATAGAAATTCCAACAAAGTGATGAGAAATACGATTGTTTTTATGAATCACTGCAGAGTAGCAATAACAAAATACCAACGGGTAAAAAATACTGCCTCAAAAAATTGCAATGGTGTGTTTATTAAATAATAATTCTCACTGAAATTAACATAGTCTACCAAAATTTGTCATATTATTATTCATAATATTGAAAGATGTTGACATGCTAAAGATTTGCATTTTTTAAAATTTTAAAAGCATATATAGCTGTCTGTACTCCACCACTGTTTATTTACCTTGAATACAATTTCTGTACTTTTTGAGATTCTTGTTCGCTTACTCAGACCCAAATTGTCAATATATAAAAGCTAAACTGCTTCCAAAAACTGATTGCAAGCAGATTCAGACCAAAAACAAATCAATCAAGTAGAAATGATTCTTGGATTACTAACAGTATATTATGCACTGAACAAGGTTCAAATTTTAAAAATGTTTTCTGCATTATATTTGCTAATGATTATGTCGTGATTAGCTGTGAACCAAGCAGGCAGTGTATGTTATGTCCAAAATGAACAAAGTGGAAGGCAGGTGGGTGAAAAGGTTTGCAGATAAATAAGTCACTTTAGTCTGAGGTGGCCAAAGGTACCCTTCAAATGATTTAATCCTCTACCCATCTCTTAGCAGTTTGACATCCTCTAAGTTCTAACACAACCCTATCTCCCCCTACTCTACCTGCCCTGTCCAGTACAGTAGTCACTAGCCACAAGCGTCTGTCCCAATTTAAATTGTATTAACTAAAATAAATATAATTACACATTAAATTCCTCAGTCACACTGGCCATATTTTAAGTGCTCAATACCAACAAATGACTAATGACTCCTGTATAAGACAAGGCAGATTATAGAATATTTTTACTATTGAAGAAACTTCTATTCGATGGTGCTGTGAGTTTACCAGTTAGCTTAAATAATCTCACCTGCATCATGTCTCATCTACCACTGATGACTACTCTCATGTCTCTCTCTATACCTCAGTTTCCTCACATGTTAAATGAGAACAATAATAGCTACCACATAGGCTTGCTGTGAAGATAAAACAAAACAATACATTTCAATATTTTTTAAAGCACTGGACCCATAGTAGACCCTCAATTATTTTTAATGAATGAGAAATATCTTCATTGTTGTTAATAACAACACTATTGAACTCCAGCACTGTATATTTAACAACCTACTAAATATCTACATTAGAATTTCATACAGGAACCTCAACTTAATATAGCCAAAGCCTAATAATACAGAACAAGACTGTCTTATGCATAATCACCATTTGAATATCTGAAAACAGCCGTTATTTCTACCCTTGCATTACTCTATGTTAAAACTGCTTAGTCCCTTTAATATTTTTGCTGATGTTTTCTAAACCCCCGTCATTTTTAAATGCTCAGCTTAAATGTCACTTCTTTTGTGAAGTTATTCCTGTTTTTTATGACATCTAGTAATTTGTTAACAAACCAACAATTGCATTCGCATTCTACTTAAAAAGTTTTGCCTTTTTGTTCATTTCCATTATTAGAACACAAGTTACCTGACCAAAAGTGCTGTTTCTTATCATAACATTCTTAAATGATAGCACAGATCCTATCACAGAGTAAAGACTCGTCAAACCCTGTTTGAATGAATATTTCACATATAAGAGGAGCTTTGAACTATGGGCCAAAAGATTAGTAGAGTTTAGATGGTGGAATAAAGGGCAAAAATGCCATTAGTGAAGCCATCAGAGTGTGAAAGTGTAAAGTGCTTTGTGGGGGAGGGAGTGAATAGGCCAGTTTCCTTGGAGAAGATGATTAATTTTGGAATAAATTGTAAAATGAGTAAGAAAACATTTTCTCAGTTTGAAAGAGAGGTCCGCGTTATCCTATAAGCAGTGGGAAGTCATGGTGACTTAGGATGGGGAAAGTAACATTATCAAAGCAAACTTTCAGCAAGATTAATCTGGAGATAATGAGATAGAATGAATTGGGGGAGACACTACAGGTGGTGAGATCAGTTAGAAGACTATTGCAGTGATCCATGCATGAGGTCATAACGTCTTAGGATAAGATGATTGTGATGAGAAAGGTGGGATGAGAGAGAAGTTGATGGAAAAAGAAAAAAAAGTCCAATATAATGAAAATTGAGATGTCTAATGGGGAATATGGTTGTAAAATGAAGGAAAATATTTGGTTTTAGAAATACTTTGATTGAAGTACCTGATGGTCAGAGCTATGAAGGAAATATCCCACATTTTGTGCATTTCCCAGACTGAAGCTTAAAAAAATTTTAGCCTAGAGAGATGGATTTGGGAATAGAAAACTTTGTATTACACATTATTAAAACCATAAGAATATAGGAGATATTTAAAGGTTAGAGAACACAGGAAAAAAATGGTCCTAGTACTGAATCTTGGGAAATGCCTGTATTTAGAATTTGGGCAATGGAAAGATGAAGCAATGGAAACTGAGAAGGAACATCAGAGAAGTAAGCACCATTTTGTGCTATGAGTACCGCAGATATTCCATTCTCTTAAGGCAATGATTCTCATTCTAACGAAATTGGTGAAAATCTGATATCGTTGGCTTAATTTTTTAACAATGCCACAGCTCTCCACAAAACTAATTATGTTTTCTCTAGTAGGCTGATCAACTATATCTGCTCTGTATTCATTCTTATTTCCACTTCCCTATACTATTATCCATGCTGTTATTATTTCTCCCGAAAAATTTTCTAGGTTACTATGTTATTTTCTCTGAATACTTCAAATATATCACTCCACTTTCTTCTTGCCTGCATAGCTTCTGAGAAGTTAGGTGTAATTCTTATCATTGTTTCCCTTTTTTCCCCTTCTGACTTCTTTCAATATTTTATTCTTTAGGTTTTACTTCTTGAAGTTTGAATATGATATACCTAGGTGTAGTTCCCCCCTACCCCTATTCATTCTATTTAATATTTCCTGAGCTTTCTAGATCTGTGGTTTGATATCCAAATTAATTTGGGGAAATTCTCAGTTCCTATTGCTTCAAATGTTGCTTCTCTTCCTTTCTTTCTTTTTCATCTGATTTCTCACTTCACGAATATTTCACCTTTTGTAGCTGTCCCACAGTTCTTGGATATTTTATTCTTTTTCTTTCATTCTGTTTTCTCTTTGCTTTTCAGTTTTGGAAGTTTCTATTGATATATTCTCAAGTTCACTGATTCTTTCCTCAGATGTGTCTACTCTACTAATTAGCCCATCAAAGGCATTCTTCATTTCTGTTACAGTGTTTTGATTTTTGGCATTTCTTTTCAATTTTTTCTTAGAATTTATATTTCTCTGCTTACATTATCAGTTCTTTCATATTGTCTATTTTTTCATTGGAGCCCTTGGCATACCAATTATAGGTTTTAAATTTTTAAAACAGAAAAGCATAGAGATTTACTAAAAAGTTACCTGATTCTATCACCCAGAACAAAATGTTTTCTAAACCCCTACCATTTAAAAATGTTCGGCTTAAGTGTTACTTATTTTGTGAAGTTACTTCTGTTCCTTATGACATCTTGTAATTTTTTTCTTAAATCAACAATTGTATTCCTCATGCTACTTAGGAAGTTTTGCCTTTTTGTTAATTTCTATCAGAACATTAATGTTTCAGTGTATATGGTTATTTCTTTTTATACATTTAAAAATATAGGTGATATCATAATTTTTATACATTTAAAAATATAGGTGTCTCAGTTTTAAACATACAGGTTTTTCTCAGTCCAAAATCAGTATATATTATTTGTAGATAATGTATTATCTACTTAAGCAAAATGATAAAATATACATCACTATATTCTTTTTAACCAGGGAAAATGTGTCATCAATATTTATGGGTATGTGTATCTTTTCAGGTGTGTTTATATCTAAGTTTCTGTGTGCTTACATATTTTAATGTAAATGTATTGGCTATATTATATAACACACCTTTCCTCATACTATTGTCTTTAATTAATTTTGTAGTACAAGCAATAGAAAAATAGTTCAAAGTGCTATGGGAGATAACATGAAGAGAGGGTTGGTTATCTATGATCCTGTAAAATTCAGGATAAACTTTTAAGATGCCAGAAACAATTATTAATTTGCTTGTCGATAAAATTGATTATTACTTCTTTGAGGATAGTGGAATTTATCTTTACTTTTAGAAATTCCACACATGGTGTATCTCAAGAATGAAAAAGTTAGCCGCTATAAAGCAATTGCCAACCATGTATCAGATTCATTCTCTGAGATCTTCCATTACCCACTTAGAAGAAACAAGCCTTATGGGCATTAAAGCCAAAGCTCAGGGATTTCTCCAATTCAAAGAAATTTTTGAAACTAAATTCATCATATCTTTTTTCTTTTCATCAATGACTAAAGAAAACAATGACACCTCATACTCTGGACATCTCTAATGCCTACTGTGTATTTTCTTATCTCTGCTAATATGCCTCCCCTATCTCTCACCTCAAAGTATCTGAAATACTTGCTATGTTCCTGTCTCCATCATCTTTCCTCAAAAAACATTGTTTATTTGAAGTTCTCTTTAGTGCAGACTGTTTAATGTTTCTCACCCATGGCATCCTCCTTGGTCACCATTATAGTTTACTCTCTATCTCATTAGAATAAAATTCTTTGTGCTTTAAGGCCCATGCAATTTACTCAGACAATTTTCTTCCTCTCACTGTCACTATGATAAACCACCCTGGACAATCATCCTCATTTAGCTTAAGACTCATTCACTTATTCAACAAAATTTTTAACACTATTTTCTAAGTCAATGACCATTCTAGGCTCTAGGCATTCTGCAGAAAACAAAACAAATTAAGTTTTATTTTCTGTTGGTTTCCATAACAACACTTTCTCCTGTTTCCTCTCCCTCTCCCCCAATGACATTTTTAAAAATCTGGTTCTAGGCCATCTTTCTCTGCTCAATTTTAACTCTTGTTCTCTGTATGTCTTATAAATGAAGTGCCATGTATATGCTGATTACTCCCAAATTAAAATAGTTGACTAAGAACTATGTATACTCAATAAATTTGTGGGCTTAGGTTTGAGTTTGGTGCTTTTCCAAAAACTAACAATTATCACCTCATTTTAATGTTCATGTCCCTCTTTTTCATAAACAGCAACCATAGGTAATTAGCTTTTCCTGGTAAACATCATTCAGTATGCTCCCACACATTTCCCCTTGTATATATAAGACTACATTGTAGTTCTATCTACATGATAGAACCAAAATTAACCTGAATGAATGCATTTTGTTATACTGTTAGTGTATTTTAATAATTAATGTTATTGTATATGCATAAACATTGATTGTTCCTTAGAACAATTAAAAATAATTTAAGCCAATGTTTTCTGGACACTAAAAATATGGTTTGTCTCAGCAGGTGAAACCATGTTGGTAACCACCATTTTAAATTGACGTAACATTTTACTTATTATTCAATAATTAAATTACCTTTTTAATTTTTAACAAATTTATTATTTCAGAAGAAAGATTATCATTTCTTATTGTTTTCAATAAAAAGTTATAACTTAAATGTATTAGTCCTAACATAAACCAGTTCATAGAATGAGTGTTTAAGTTCTTACTGTGTGCATAATATTGTATTAAGCATTATCAGGTAACGGTACCAAAACAATACAAGAAGTATCTTCATAAGTTCAATGAGGTGAAGAATTTGAATTTATCCATATCATTATTTATTTAAATTGTGAATTATTATTTAAGCTACTGAAAACTATGACACGGGACTAATCTTGTGTCAACACTGGAAGTTGGAAATGATATAAATCAAATGCGAATCTCAAAGAACCATTTGAATAATTGATTTTGTGAAAATTAGCAGTAGTTTTCTGTCTCTTTTTTTAATTATACCCTAGCTACCAGGATAATACACCTCCTTAATGATTTGGGAGTATGTCCAACTCCTAATAACTTTTATACATGTTTAATGATATTTAATATTTTGAACAGGCTTTATGTCTAGAACTCTTCTTGGCCTACTCAATTAGTCTACTTCTGACAGTTCAGACTCAATATTTTGCAATTTTTAAATTGTAGATAGGTCAATCAACACATTCATCCTTTGATTAGAGGGTAAGATTATTTTATTTTCTGTTCTCTCATCACTTTGGGGTAAACAAAATTTATGTAAACCTAACAAAATACTCTTAAGCATCCTCATTGACCCCTCTAATTGCACAATTTTTTTCCTCCAAAGTGTCATCGAACAAGTAACTCATTTTAAGTTGTTCATTTTTGTTTTTCTACTAATAAAGTTACAATTTTGTATTTAAAGTGAATAGGATTGTCACAGGCATCTTCATGAATTCAACTGCCATTAATGTTTGCCTTTAACCAAAGAGGATTTTATGGGATAAAAAGAAATTCTTATAAGATTTTGCTAACTTTTTTAGAATGCCCATACATTAAAATACATTTGTTGTTTGCACGTTTTGTTTATTTGAGGCCTTCACTTATTTTTTTATTCTTATTTCCCCATAAATATTGTTTTATATCTAATAAATTATTAACAGCTTAAGCTGGCAGACTGTGCATATGGGTTGATTAATTAAATATTCACACTCGAATAACTTCCTTAGCCCAATTTAAAACCCAGAACAAAATGTAAAAATATTAGTTTAGACATACATCAATATGAAGTTTTAATAAAGTTAAGCATTTAAGCAAATCTATTTAAATGGTGACTTTGAATGTCTAATGTTGTGCTGCAGACATGACTCACTCTAGGATGAACAAATATTGTGCATTGGCATCATGCCTTAGCAGGAAATATTTTTAATGAATTATCTGTTGATTAAGAAAATCTTTGTTTTCAGATAGTAGAATGGTATTTACCAGAGGCTGAGAATGAGAGAAGGAATGTGAATGGAAAGTGTTGGTCAAAGGGTACAGAGTTTCCATTAGATAGGACAAATAAGGTCTGGAAATCTATTGTACAATATGTTGACTATACTTAATAGTAATGTATTGTGCATTTAATAGTTGCTAAGAAAGTATATTTTAAATGTTCTCACTACAAAATGTTAAGTATGTGGGGTGATGTGTACATTAATTAGCTTGACTTAATCATTCCACAATGTATACATATATCAAAACATCATGTTGTACACATTGTACAACATAAACATATGTTGTACATATGTATAGACAAACAAATGTTTGTCAATTTAAAAATTAATTAAAGAAATAACAAATAACTATTGTAAAATAGGAAAGTTTTTTAGAAAAATAAATTTGGGAAGAAGAAGAAACAGAAATGTAAGAGGGTAAGAAGAAAAGAAGAGGAAAGGCTTAAAAGGAAGAAACTAGAGGAAAGCAGAGAAAAACTTCAATCCCCATATTTCCCAGGTGAGAAAATTAAAGCCTGGATGCGGGACACAAACTAAGATAGTGGCATTATTGGAACTAAAACCCACAACAAGATAGCCAAATAATATTCTGCATGCAGGTGCTCAGAGTGGACCAAGTACCAATCTCTTAGAAGGCAGGAATAATGGGCTCATGAGACACAGGCACTGGCCACTGAACTCTGGGTGGAAGTATGTGTCATGGAGACCTGTATGAGGCACCAGATCATTTAGCTCTACCTTGTACATCACAGACGACGGATTCAATCGTTTTTTCCTTTAACTGCTTCTCAATTTTTTATTCAAGGTGATCGACCTCCCTGCACAAGCCAGTAACAACCCTGATGGGGAGGTGATGGAAAAAACCATTTTATTATGCCAGTGGCTATGGGGTCTGCACTCATGTGTGCAGATCAGCAGGGGCCAAGTAGCAGTGTGGCGTAATCTGTTTGCACATGTGCACCAGCAGCGGTGGAGTTGCAATGGGGCAGTACTACACAATGCAACTGGAGATATTCAGCAGTTTGTGAATTATCCCACAGATCAGGACACATGGACACGGTCAAATATAACCAGAACTACTCCAGAAGGAGCATTTTAAAAAACAATGCATTTATATCAGCCCTATGAAAACACACTTTTATTTTATAAAAATCAAATCAGAAGAAAGAACCAAGATGGCCAACTGGATGCAGCAAAGAAATCTTTTTCCACAAAGAGACCAGACCATCAAGACGACCAGCTCACTCCAAGCAGTTCTTTGGAAGGAAGACATTCAGAGTGGATGGAGGGAGGATCCTGTCCCCTAGGCTGAAGGGAGAGGAATCTCGAAACTCAGCACGAGGATGCAGAGCACCAATACTGATTCCTGGCCCCAAGCACCTCCTGGGGAAAGGATGAGTTAAATAGGCATGGAGTAGCACAATCCTCTTGTGGACCTTGGGAATTCTAGCCGTGAAAGAGTCTATGACCCCCACAGACATTTGAGCTGGCAGGGAGAACTGCTTGGAGAATAGGCAGGAATGGGATCCCAGCACATGCAGGGCCCAGAGGGTTTGGAATAGGAATCTCTGCAATGAAGCGCAGCCAAAGATGCTTATCTTGTAATACTCACCACACCTTTGGACTTTGTTAATTTTGGGATCTATACAGAACCTGATTATCTTGCCCACAGACAGAGCCAGTCTGACCTGAACATTCCTCTGTCTGTTGCCCTTTCCCAAGGTCCCTGCATGATTACACCCACTTGCAGTGCAGCCTCACATGCCTAACCAGGGCACTTTAGCCCTGGAAGTGGTGACTACCACTTCCACAGCTCTTTCACTGGCAGGCTTCACCTGATCATCAGAGACCTTCCATAGAAAGGCCTCCACGGTCACTCACCCCTAACATACCCCCACTGCATTGCTGGTGCAAGCACACACACTGACCTTGCTGTCTAGCTGCCATCAGTGGGCACACACACATGAAACTTGCCACCACACCCACTGGTGTGTGCATGCACATGAACACCACCCCCATGCCACTACTGATGCACGCACACAAGCAGACCCAGCCAAAGCTGCTGCCATACTGCACCATTGACACTCCACTGCTGCCAGTGTACACGTGCACATGGACTATGCCATGCTGCCACTTAACCACTGCTGATGTGTACATGTGAGTACAGACCTCACAGCCACTGACCCAGTGAAATTGTTTTCCTATTACCCCCACATCAGAATGTTGTTACTGATAGACTGGAAACACCTTTGTCCCTCCTGAACATTAGGTGCTTAGCCTCAAGGAGACAGAGAACAAAGCCATAGGCCTGGTCCCAGCCACCCAAGGGTTAGAGCATGCAGCCCAAAAGTGCTAAGTTTAGCCTTGGATTCCTAAAATCCTGCAGAATCAAAGCCAGTCACCTGAACCCAACTTATACTACAGTGAAACCCTTATGGGGCTGTTTGCTTTTATATCAAACAATATATTAGAAAACAATATATTATTTGCTTATATATTGATATAACAATAATTGTTCAACAATATAAAAGCAAAAAGCCCCATCCAAAGGAGAGCAACTTCAAAGTTTAAAGGAACATCAGCCCACACATATGAGAAGCAACCAGTGCAAAAACTCTGGCAACTCAGAAAGCCACCATGACTTTTGACCAAATGATAACACTAGCTCCTCTAAAATGGTTCTTAACCAGGCTGAAATGGCTGACATAGAATTCAGAATCTGAATGGCATCATGGATCATAAAGATTCAGAAGAAGGTTGAAACACAATCCAAGGAATTAAGGTGCCAAGTAATATGACAGAAAAGATGAAAGGTGAAATAGCCATTTAAAAAAGAACCAAACTGACCTGACAAAGCGGAAAATTTTCCTGCAAGAATTAATAATTCAATTGGAAAATTAACATAAAAATAAACAAAGCTGGTTAAAGAATCTCAGAGTTCTAAGATCAGTTCTTCATATTAACTCAGTCAGACAAAAATTTTAAAAAAGAATAAAATATAAACAAAACTTCCAAGAAATGTGGGTTTATATAAACAGACAAAACCTATGACTCAAAGGCATCTCTAAGAGGGAAAGACAGCAAGCAACTTGGAAAACATATTTGAGGATATTGTCCACGATAATTTGTCCTACTTTGCTAGAGAGGTCAGCATTAAAATTCAGGAAATGCAGAGAACCCTTGTGAGATGCTAAACAAGGTGTCTATCTGCAAGACACATAATCATCAGATTTTCCAAGATAAATGAAAAAAAAAATTAAAGGCAACTAGAGATAAAGGGAATGTCACCTAAAAAAGCAACCCCATCAGGATAACAGTGGACCTCTCACAGAAACCTTGCAAGGCAGAAGAGATTAGGGGTCTACGTTCACCATTTTTTAAAAAAAGAATTTCCAACCAAGAAACATATCCAAACAAACTAAACTTCATAAGCAAAGTAAGACAAACAAATGCTAAGGGAATTTATTACCACCAGACCTACCTTACAAGACGTCCTTAAGGGAGTGAAAAACTTGGAAACAAAAAACCACTACTAGCCAATGACAAACAACTATACACACATACACACGCACACACACACACACACACACACAAAAGTACATAGACAGTTGACATTATAAAGGAACAGCACAATCAAACCTACATAACAAACAGTTCACAACATGGTGACAAGGTCAAATCTGCACATAATAATGTTAACCTTCAATATAAGGGACTAAATGCCCCCACTTAAAAGGCAGAGAGTGGTAAGTTGGATAAAGAAACAAGACCCAAAGTTATGTTGTCTTCAAGAAAACTATCTCACATGCAATGACACTGATAGGCCTAATGTAGACAGATAGAGAAAAATCTATCAAGCAAATAGGAAACAACAAAAAGCAGGAGTTCCTATTCTTATTTCAGATAAAACAGACTTTAAACTAACATTAATCAGAACGAAAACTGAAGGGAATTACATAATGATAAACTGTTCAATTCAACAAGAAGACAACTATTCTAAATATACATGCAATCAACACTGGAACACCTAGATTTATAAAACAGTTTCTTAGAGACTATGAAGAGACTTAAATAGCCATATAATAATATTGGGAGATGTTAATATGCCACTGAGAGTATTAGACAGATCAAGGCAGAAAACTAATAAAGCTATTCAGGACCTAGACCAAATGGACCTAACAGACATCTACAGAGCATCCCATGTAGTAACAACAGAATATACATTTTTCTCATATGCACATGGTACATACTAAAAAATCAACCATGCACTAAGCCAAAAAGTAATTCTTAACAATTTCAAAAGAACCAGAATCATATCAACTGCCCTTACATAGAAAGTAACTAACCTGCTCCTGAATGGCTTTTGGGTAAACAATGAAATTAAGGTAGGAATCAAAAAATTATTTGAAACTAATGAAAATAAAGTTACATCATAGCAGAATCTACAGGAGATTCAGTGTTAAAAGGAAAGTTTACAGCATTAAACACCCAATAACAAAGTTGGAAATATCTCAAGTTAAAAACCTAATGTCACACCTAGAGGAACCAGAAATACAGAAGAAGACAAACCTGAAAGCTAGCAGAAGAAAAGAAATAACCAAAATCAGAACAGAACTTAATTAAATTGAGATGTGAAAAACCATACAAAAGATCAACTAAACAAAAAGCTGATTCTTTGAAAGAATAAATAAGATCGATAGACCACCAGTTAGAATAATATAGAAAAAGAAGTGAGAATATTCAGATAAACACAATCAGAAATGACCATCAGCCCCACATAAATACAACCCTCAGAAATTATCACAAATACTTCTATACATATAAACTCGAAAACCTAGCAGAAATGGATAAATTTCTGAAAGCATACAACCTCTGAAGATTGAAACAGGCATAAATTGAAATATTTAACAGACCAATAACAAGTTCCAAAATACAGTAAGTAGTTTTAAAAACCTACCAGCTATGAAAAACCATGGAACAGGCAGACTCACAGCCTAATTCTACCACATGTATGAAAAAGAGCCAGTTACCAACCCTGCTAAAACTATTCCAAAAAACCGAGGAAGAAGGACTCCTCCTAAACTCATTATAGGAGGGCAGGAACAGTCTGACACCCAAACCTAGAAGTTTCATACCAAAACTGAGAAATAGTTTGATACCAAAACTGGCCAAGGAAACCCTTCGGCCAATATTCTAGATGAACATAGATGAAAAAATATCAAAAAATCCTAGGAAACTAAACCAAAAAGCTAATCCACCACAATCAAGTAGGCTTTATCTGTGGGATGCAAGGTTGCTCCAAATCAATGAATTTGATTCATTGTATAAATGGAACTAAAACCAGTAAGCACATAATCATCTCAATAGATGCAGAGAAGGATTTCAATAAAATAAAATTCGACATTACTTCATATTAAAAACTCTCAAAAGATAAGGCGTCAAAGGAGCATACCTCAAAATAATAAGAGCTGTCTACGACAAACTGATTACCAACATCATACTGAATGGGCAAAAGCTGGAAGCATTCATCTTGAGAACTACAACAAGTCAAGGAAGCCCTCTATCACCACTCCTATTAAATATAGTACTTGAAATCCTAGACAAAGCAGTCAAGCAAGAGAATAAAATAAAAGGCATTCAAATATGAAAATAAGTCTATCTCTCTCCACTGAAAATATGATTCTACACTTAGAAAAGGCTAAGAATTCAACCCAAAGGCTTTTAGAACCAATACACAATTCTATCATGATTTCAGGATATTAAATCTATGTACAAAAATCACTAGCATTTCTATACATGAATGACATTCAAGCTGAGAGCCAAATTAAGAATGTAATCTCATTAACAGTAGCCACAAAAGAGCAAAATACCTAGGAATACAACTAATCAGGGAAGCCATGTGCATGGATAGGAAGAATCGATATTGTTAAAATGGCCATGTTGCCCAGAGGAATTTACCAATTCAATGCTATTTCTATCAAACTTCTAAGGATATTTTTTCACAGAAGTAGAAAAACTATTCTAAAATTCGTATGGAACCAAAAAAAAAAAAAAAAGACCAAAGAGAGAAAGTAATCCTAAACAAAAACAGCAAAGCCAGAGGCATCACACTACCTGACTTCAAACTATACTACAAGGCTATAGTAACTAAAACAGCATGGTGATGGTACCAAAACAAACATATAGACCCATGGAACAGAATAGAGAGCACATAAATAAAGCCACAAATCTGTAACTATCTGATCTTTGACAAAGTCAACAAAGAAAACAATGGGGAAAGACAGTATTCAATATATAGTGCTGGGATAACCGGCTAGCAATATGCAGAAGATTGAAACTGAATCCCTGTCTTATACCATATACAAAACTCAACACAGGATAGATTTAAAAAATGTAAAACCTAAAACTATATAAACCCTTGAAGAAAATCTTAAAAATACCATTCTGAACATCTACCCTGGCAAAGACTTTATGATAAAGACTTCAAAATTGATTGCAACAAAGATGAAAATTGACAAATGGGACCTAATTAAATTTAAAAGCTTCTGCACAGCCAAATAAACTATCAGCAGAGTAAACAGACAATCTACAGAATGGGAGACAATATTTGCAAACTATGCTTCCAACAAATGTCTGATATCCAGAATCTGTAAGGAACTTAAGCAAATCAACACTCAAAAAATAAACAACCTCATTATGAATTGGGCAAAGGACATGAACAGACAATTCTAAAAGAAGACATAGACACAGCAGACAAACATATGAAAAAGTGTACTAAATCAATAAGCATCAGGGAATTGCAAATTGAAACCACAGTGAGATACCATCTCACACCAGTCAGAATGTCTATTATTAAAAAGTCAAAGATAACAGATTTCGGTGAGGTTGCAGAGAAAAGGGAATCGTTACACACTGCTGGTGAAAATGTAAATTCGTTCAGCCCCTTTGGAAAGCAGTTGGGGGATTTCTCAAAGAACTTAACACAGAAGTACCATTTGACAATTTGACTCAGCAGGAATAGAAAGCCAAACACTGCACATTTTCACTTATAATTGTGAACTAAACATTGAGTAGGTGAGAACACAAAGAAGGGAACAATGGACAATGGGGATCTACTGAGGATGGTGGGTGGTAGGAGGGTGAGGATTGAAACACTGCCTATAGGGTACTATACTTGTTACCTGGGTGACGAAATAATCTGTACCTCAAATCCCCAGGGCATGCAATGTACCACGGTAGCAAATCTGCACACATACTCTCTGAACCTACAATAAAAGTTGGAATTAAAGAAAAAAAAACATTCCAATCGATACTGTTCATCCTTAAAAGGAAGTAATTCTGACAGGGCACAACATGAATGAACCTTTGAGGACATTATGCTAGTGGAATAAACAACGGAAAAAGGCAAATATTGTGTGGTTTTGTTTATACCAGTTGAACTCATAGAGTCAGTAAATAGCATGCTGGTTAGAAGAGGTGGGAATGGGGAGATTGTGTTTAATGGGTATAGAGTTTCAACTTGAGAAGATGCAGTTTTCCAGAGATGGATTGTTGTGCTGTGATGGTTGCACGAAAACGTGAACATGCTTAATACCACTGGACTGTACACTTAAAAATAGTTAAGATGGTATATTTAATGTTAAACAAATGTTACCATGATAAAATAATTCAAATTAAACAAATACCTTTGTTCCAATGCTACGTGGTTCTTACTCATTTTAACAAGATAGTCTTCTTTATCTAATGCCTAAACTTATTTTTCCCATTTGTTTAGTTATTACCTCTGATCTCTTTCACCAATTAGTCCATAACTGTTGGGGGAAAACACTCTGATTTCATCTATAAAAGCAAATCCATAAGTGTTTAGGGGGTTGCAGTATGCATATATTTTTTGTTCCTCCAATTAAATTAATTGTTTCCAAAAGATCACTTCCAAAAATGTGTGTTCTTTTTACTTTCCTTTTGTCATCTTTTTTAGCATTGTAGGCACCTTCCTGCATGTAATAGGCTGCTTTTAACAATCTTGGAATAGCTACATACCATCAGTATCTCCTCTTTTTGTTCAAGTTGATCCAAAAAACAACAACCTCAGTCTAGGCAAATATGTAGGAGGGTACTGAGAGCCCCAGAAGCCCTCAGAAGCTTCTGTTTGGTATGAATAGACAAGTTGGTTATGCTTGAGAGACAACTGCAACTGTTTTACTGACAGATACCCTGTAGTTTAAATAAGTGTGACTGTGAAGTGTATGTGTGCATCTGAAGTATGTGTCTTCCTGTGTGTACACATTTATCTGAAAAATCCATAGAATGCTAGGCACTTCCTTTGAAAAGTTGCTCAATTGGTCTTGTTTACAAAAGAATAGCAGAGGAACTGGTATTTTCACAATGTTTTTCCCTGGCTTCTTTCAAATAAAATAATTAGTGGGGGTGGGGACAAAAATGGAAACAGGTAAGTACTTTGTACCTAGGTCCTTTTGAAGAGAAATTCAAGGAGAGGAAATGGATTGGTATATTTCTCAAGAACACATTAACCATCTGTCAAATACAAACTAATGGAGGCATTAGAAAGTATATTTTCTTAGCAAGTGAAAGAGAACTCAATTTTATACCAACAGTAAATTGGAGCGAGAAAAGATGAGTAAATAAGTTTGTATTTTTAATGAAGTCTCTTTTTTAATGAGTTATTTTGAGTAAGCTGGACAATTAGAGAATCCTGTTTATTTTTTCTTCTTAATTAACAAATAATAATTTTATATGTTATATTTTTATGAGGTACAATGTGATCTTTACGTTGTTATAATGTGATGTGTACAATAGGTTTACATTATGGAATGATTAAGTCAAGCAAATTAATAAATCCAGTGCCTCACATACCTTGGTAGTTCATTCTCACACTGCTAGAAAGAAATACCCAAGTCTGGGTAATTTATAAAGGACAGAGGTGATGTTAGGGTGTCAATTTTGGATCTTTCCTGCTTTCTCTTGTGAGCATTTAGTGCTATAAATTTCCCTCTACACACTGCTTTGAATGTGTCCCAGAGATTCTGGTATGTTGTGTCTTTGTTCTCGTTGATTTCAAAGAACATCTTCATTTCTGCCTTCATTTCGTTATGTACCCAGTAGTCATTCAGGAGCAGGTTGTTCAGTTTCCATGTAGTTGAGCGGTTTTGAGTGAGTTTCTTAATCCTGAGTTAGGTATTGATGGGACGTATCTCAAAATAATAAGAGCTATCTATGACAAACCCACAGACAATATCATACTGAATGGGCAAAAACTGGAAGCATTCCCTTTGAAAACTGGCACAAGACAGGGATGCCCTCTCTCACCACTCCTATTCAACATAGTGTTAGAAGTTCTGGCCAGGGCAATTAGGCAGGAGAAGGAAATCAAGGGTATTCAATTAGGAAAAGAGGAAGTCAAATTGTCCCTGTTTGCAGACGACATGATTGTATATCTAGAAAACCCCATTGTCTCAGCCCAAAATCTCCTTAAGCTGATAAGCAACTTCAGCAAGGTCTCAGGATACAAAATCAATGTACAAAAATCACAAGCATTCTTATACACCAATAACAGAAAAACAGAGAGCCAAATCATGAGTGAACTCCCATTCACAATTGCTTCAAAGAGAATAAAATACCTAGGAATCCAACTTACAAGGGACATGAAGGACCTCTTCAAGGAGAACTACAAACCACTGCTCAATGAAATAAAAGAGGATATAAAGAAATGGAAGAACATTCCATGCTCATAGGTAGGAAGAATCAATATCGTGAAAATGGCCATACTGCCCAAGGTAAATTATAGATTCAATGCCATCCCCATCAAGCTACCAATGACTTTCTTCACAGAATTGGAAAAAACTACTTTAAAGTTCATATGGAACCAAAAAAGAACCTGCATCGCCAAGTCAATCCTAAGCCAAAAGAACAAAGCTGGAGGCATCACACTACCTCACTTCAAACTATACTACAAAGCTACAGTAACCAAAACAGCATGGTACTGGTACCAAAACAGAGATATAGATCAATGGAACAGAACAGAGCCCTCAGAAATAACGCCGCATATCTACAACTATCTGATTTTTGACAAACCTGAGAAAAACAAGCAATGGGGAAAGGATTCCCTATTTAATAAATGGTGCTGGGAAAACTGGCTAGCCATATGTAGAAAGCTGAAACTGGATCCCTTCCTTACACCTTATACAAAAATTAATTCAAGATGGATTAAAGACTTAAACATTAGACCTAAAACCATAAAAACCCTAGAAGAAAACCTAGGCATTACCATTCAGGACATAGGCATGGGCAAGGACTTCATGTCTAAAACACCAAAGCAATAGCAACAAAAGCCAAAATTGACAAATGGGATCTAATTAAACTAAAGAGCTTCTGTACAGCAAAAGAAACTACCATCAGAGTGAACAGGCAACCTACAAAATGGGAGAAAATTTTCGCAACCTACTCATCTGACAAAGGGCTAATATCCAGAATCTACGATGAACTCAAACAAATTTACAGGAAAGAAACAAACAACCCCATCAAAAAGTGGGCGAAGGACATGAACAGACACTTCTCAAAAGAAGACATTTATGCAGCCAAAAAACACATGAAAAAATGCTCACCATCACTGGCCATCAGAGAAATGCAAATCAAAACACAATGAGATACCATCTCACACCAGTTAGAATGGCAATTATTAAAAAGTCAGGAAACAACAGGTGCTGGAGAGGATGTGGGGAAATAGGAACACTTTTACACTGTTGGTGGGACTGTAAACTAGTTCAACCCTGTGGACGTCAGTGTGACAATTCCTCAGGGATCTAGAACTAGAAATACCATTTGACCCAGCCATCTCATTACTGGGTATATACCCAAAGGACTATAAATCACGCTGCTATAAAGACACATGCACATGTATGTTTATTGTGGCACTATTCACAATAGCAAAGACTTGGAACCAACCCAAATTTCCAACAGTGATAGACTGGATTAAGAAAATGTGGCACATATACACCATGGAATACTATGCAGCCATAAAAAATGATGAGTTCATGTCCTTTGTAGGGACATGGATGAAATTGGAAATCATCATTCTCAGTAAACTATCGCAAGAACAAAAAACCAAACACCGCATATTCTCACTCATAGGTGGAAATTGAACAATGAGAACACATGGACACAGGAAGGGGAACATCACACTCTGGGGACTGTTGTGGGGTGGGGGGAGGGGGGAGGGATAGCTTTAGGAGATATACCTAGTGCTAAATGACGAGTTAATGGGTGCAGCACACCAGCATGGCACATGTATACATATGTAACTAACCTGCACATTTTGCACATGTACCCTAAAACTTAAAGTATAATAATAATTTAAAAAAAAAAGGACAGAGGTTTTATTTACTCACAGTTCTTCATTGCTGGGGAGGCCTCAAGAAACATACAATCATGGCAGAAGGCAAAGGAGAAGTAAGCACCTTCTTCACAAGTTGGCAGGATGAAGTGAGTGCAAGCAGGGAAAATGCCAGATGCTTATGAAACCATCAGATCTCATGAGACTCACTCACTATCATGAGAAGAGCATGGGAGAAACCACTCCCATGATCCAATTACCCCCACCCGGTCCCACCCTTGATACTTGGCGATTACGTGGATTATAATTCAAGGTGAGATTTGAGTGGGGACACAGAGCCAAACCATACAACATACTTATCATGTTTTGTGGTGAAAACATTTAAATCTACTCTTCTAGTAATTTTGAAATACACAGCACGTTATTATAGTCACCATTCTGTGCAACAGATCACTAAAGCTTATTCCATCTGTCTATCTAAAATTCCCTACCCGTGATCAGCATCTTTTCTTTACCTAACCACTCCCCTCTCCAAGCCTCTGGTACCTACCATTATACTCCCTACTTCTACGAGTTCAACTTTTTTGATCCCATTTATAAAGGAGATTATGCAGTATTTGCATTTTCTTCCTGGCTTAATTCACTTAATATAATATCTGCCAGGTTCACTTATGCCGTCACAAATTTTCAGTATAAAGAAGGACTGTTAGTACAGAAGTTGGTAAACATATTCTGTAATTGGTCAGATAGTAAACATTTTTAGCATTTTGGGCCATGCAGTCCTGGCTACAATATGACTCTGCCATTGTAGTGCAAAAGCACCATGGACAATATAAATACATGGTTATGTTCCAACAAAACTTTATTTACAAATACAGTCAACAGACTGGATTTGGCCCACAAGATATAGTTTGCATAAAAATAATGGATGTTTTAATAGGCTGTAAGTACACTTCTAACTTGAGAAAATATTGTTATAGTTTAATATGATGAGCAAACTAATTTCGCTATTGGTTTCTAGCATTGTCTCTTTGAAATGTTATCTTAAGAAATTTCATAAAATATGTACCCATCCCTTGTAGGGTGTTACATTTCCTTTTTAATGTTGATTAAAACCAATCTGATACGTAATAAAGTGATTTAATTTTATGAACCAATTTAAGTATATGTATCAAAAGGCAAGTAGATTGCATTAACTTCAGTCCAAAGAAGTGGATTCAAGTCTAAACATCAATGTTAAACTAAAAGGTTGATTTACATACAAGATCTCTTACTTGAGAAAAAATTATCAAGCAAAAATAGAGATATCCTTCTCTAAAATATGTTAGATAATAAGAATTCAAAATTACATGAAAATCACAGTTCTCTTTCAAGTTTAATAGGGTGCAATAAGTCTAGGAGCAAAGAAGGAAAAGTAAAACCTGTACTTATAATTTTTGTAAGGAATTTGTAAAGACTACTGTATATATGTGTTTGGAATTGAGAATCTCTTAAAGGAAGAGGACAGCTATCAGGGACAGACAACTTTGTCATACAAAGATCTCTAGTATGTTGCTGAAGAGTCGACTGTTGTATAGCAGTATGCTATTAGGTTGGTGCTAAAGTAATTGCAGTTTTCAACTATTACTTTTAATGGCAAAAACTGCAATTACTTTAGCACCAACCTGATGTAAGAACATTCTTCCTGGAGACACTGCAGAAAAACCTAGAAAGAACCAAGGAAATGTATCGCAGCTATCAATAATGCTTAAGCATGGAAATGGAGCAGATCAGACAATAGAACTTTTTCTACACTAATGTATTTACCATTGTCTCTGTATTTTTTAATTTAAAGATATAATAGAGCCAATTAATTTCTTTTTCATTTTAAAAGAAGACATGGGCCATGTATATAAAGGGGCAAAAACACAATATGCACATTTCTGAGTAGCGAGAATATACATAAGACCAGTAACAGTCTCCACATGATACAGAAGCAAATGTTTCTTGAATGTCTTTATACTGAAAGAACTAGGGTGGTCCTCTTATAGGGCACATGGGGAATATGAATGACAGAGAAGAGTAAAGTTGACACATTGGACTTTAAAATTTTTTGTCAAATGAACTCACTGGCTTTCTCCACCTGTCAGTCTGCTTTTAGAGTAATCATAGTGATTCTATAGTCCCCAGGAGAAACTCTATATAAATCATAATTATTTTTAGAAAATTTTAATGGTATAAATTGCACCTATCCGCCTTTGTTTCTTATCTGCATAACACTAGTATTTGTTGAATTTTAACTTCTGAAAGACTTCATAATGTATGTGGGTAATTCTTTAAAATAAACTTGTGTAATAAAATTTGCTATTCTCTTAGGGCCCTTATAAATTCATTTTGAAATTGTCTATTATTTGACCAAGCCCTAAGTTCATACTTCATGCTTTTACTACAGGTGCTCTTCACTGACAGAATTCAGAGAATGGTCCTTTTTCCTTTCTTTTTATGTGTCACTTATTAAATAATGTCAAGATGAAAAAAGATTTTGTGATACATAGCCTCAGGTGTAAAATAAAAAGGGATAAAGAGCTTTGCAAATAAGTCTACATTCTGCAAGATGTGCACAATATGCAATAATATAATACTGAGTTTTTCAAATTTGGGGTTTCTTTTCATCCTTTTATAAAAGAATGAAAAAGAGAGATATCTCTGGCATATGTTCATGCAGGCCACAATCTACATGTCAGGTGGTTTGTCTAATAGGCAACTGTATTGTAGATGGAAGATTAACTGCTACAGTCTACCAATATTTATTTTGATGTGTAAGAATCTTAACTAAAAGATTACAATTGCATTGTTTGTAATACAAGGGATACACGCTTGAGGAGATGCCTACCCCATTCTCCATGATATGATTATTATACCATGGATGCCTGTATCAAAACATTTCCTGTACCCTATTAAAAATATACCTACTATGTACCCACAAATATTAAAAGTAAAAAAATTGAAAAGAATCTACTAAAGCACTGTATATATAGTTCTATTCATTCACATATTAACATCTATGCAATCTTTACTCAAAGAGCAAAGTGTTGGAGACTCCCTGTTTGCCGTTTTAATTTTTTTAGCCACTATGAGTACATATATACTATAAACTTCACTTGGAACAATAATATTTATGTTTCAGACATCTACAACTCAAGTGGAAAGAAATATGATGTAAAAGATGGTACAGAAAATGTTGACTGTAGCTTTAAATAAATTTCTCCAAATATTTTTTTCTTTATGAAAGCAACAAGAGCTTAAGCATCTCCTGCTGTCTTGTTCGACATCCACTATTGCCCATCTGCCTATTGATTGGTAGGAAACTCCAAATGGGAATTTTATCTCATTAATCATGTCATATCACAGGGATTAGGACCAAAAAAAACCCCTTTATGCTTCACAGCAGACATCTACTGCCCAGTAAGAGAAGTGAATAAATATAAAATATTATATCTTTACAATAATTAAAGGTCATCTGCCATAAAATTTTGCAGAAGAGTTGCTTAGATTATGCTGTAATCAGTTCCCAGTCTCTGTACAATGAATAATTTGGAAACACTCTAGCATTTCAATTTTCATTTATTTTCTCATAGCCCAGAAATATGATTATTAAAAATCATGCAAAAATTTGTCTGTATATAAAAATAATATAACACGATCACATTTAATTATACATAAAACATAATGAATAAAATACAATTATGAAATTACATGATACGTTCTTTTGGTATTTGGCTTTGCATGAATTTTCATACAAGAAGACATTTATTTATAACCTCTGAAGATGAAAACCAGAGTATACCAAAAAACTAAACGCATGATTATATATTTATAATTCAATCAGTGGTACTTAAAATCATATTCATATAAAGTCTCACTAATACACAGACTGCAGTTCAAATTTAAACTATATGAAGAACACTTTTCAACTCATTTTTAATTATCTTGACTATTCAAGGCCACCAAGACTATGTACAGAGCTCCTATAGTTCCTCCACTGGTGTCCCACAGACATTGTATGTATAAGATATAATTGATGATTTTAGTACTGCTTCATAACTACTTCACAACTATATTCATTTCCTCATACACCCTCAGTGTACTATTCAACCAGACTGTGGCCAGAAATCATTGAATATTCTCCCCTTAATCCACTGCTTATCTTTATCAATGAAGTTCAAAGATGAGAAATATTAAGTAGAAAGAGTTATAAAAAAATTCTAACTATAATGTAGGCCTTATCCTTTAACACTTTCTGGCCTCTAGTGTACCATTAAGTATGCTAAATGTTTTGCTATGTGTTACATTAAGTTGTATATGTGCCAATCAAAAAGGATTCTGTGAGGAAAAATGACAAGTGAAGTGAGAACTACATTGACCATTAAAAACCTCAAAAAAAAAATAGTTGCTGTTGCTCTTGCCTGTAATCCCAACGCTTTGAAAGGCCTAGGTGGGCGGATCACTTGAGGCCAGGAGCTTGAGACCAACCTGGCCAACATGGCAAAACCTCGTCTCTACTAAAAATACAAAAATTAGCTGGACTTGGCAGTGCACTTCTGTAGTCCCAGCTACTTAGGAGGCTGAGGCACGAGAATCACTTGAAACCTTGAGGCAGAGGTTGCAGTGAACCAAGAACCCACCACTGCACTCCTGCCTGGGTGACAGAGCAAGACTCTGTCAGAAAAAACAACAACAAACAAACAAAAGAAACACCTCACAATATCTGACAAAAACCTGGAATGTCTGCAAAAACGATGCAAATATACCCTATAGTTTTACCATTTTCCAAAACCAATTGCCTGTGCATGAGTATGGTTGTGCATGCTTGGACACACACAGAGAGAACACACACACACTGTGGTATGCAGAATTTTAAGATGATCCTCAAGATTCCTTTCCCCAGTGGTACACATCCTATGCAGTCACCTTCCTTTAAATGTTGGTGGAAACTATGATTGTAATGGAGTATCACTCCTATGATTGTGTTACTCTGCATAGAAAAGGGGTTTTGAAGATGTTATTCAGCTGTCTAATCAGTTGACTTTTATTAATCAAAAGGGAAATTACACTCGGTGAACCTTATGCTATCAGGTGAGCCAGTCAAAGACAGAAGAAGCAGCAGACATTCTCTTTTTGGTCTTGAAGAATAAAACTGCCATGTTGTTGGGAGAGTCATATGGAAGGGAACAATAGGAAGACCCTAGAAGATAAGGGCCTCAGTCCTACAACCATAAAGGAGTGAATTCTGCAATCAGCTAGTGAGTTTGGAAGAGGACACCAAGACTCAGATGAGATCACAGCTTCAGCCAACGTGCTAAATACACTGTAGTGAGACCCTAAGCAGAGGGCCCAGTGAACTCATACTCAGGCATGTGACCCATGGAAGATAATACATTTGTGTTGTATTAAGCTGCTAAGATTATAGTAATTTGTGATGCAGCAATAGAAGACAAATATACACATTCACATATATACTTTTAGTGTAAGGTTTCCATGATTAATTACTAATACACTACTGGGTATATGTGTTTGACAAGTGTTTTAAGCCTTAAATAGGTATTTCTGAAGGGGATTGGTGTATTGTAAATGTTTTGTGTTCTTGTATATCTATAAAATGCTTCCCCTGGCCTTTACAATTTGCTTTGACTTCAAGAAAGGAAGGATCAAAGAGGAAAGCCAATAAGCTAACAATTTTTGTTTTGTTTGTCTGTAAAGGGGATAGTTCATTTTCTCCAAATATTTAAAATTTGACCCGGAAACCTAAGTTAAACTATCCTTCCAATCACGTATGTGAGAAGCTGCAGAACTGCCCTTAAGTCAACCTCTGATTTATAGTAAGGTTTCATGGGATTCACCTACTAATGCCTCTGAAAAGATTTTATTCAAATAGCCTCATGATTTCAAATGGCTTCACCAATTACTCTTAGGCAATATTGACAGAGATAACAAAACACTGGCAATTATGTCTTTTCTGCTTTTATACTTTTATTTCTCCCTCAAATTAAAATCTCCTGAGACACCTATTTCCCACTGTCCTGTTTGCTGGGCATCTCTACGTACATATAGGCCTAGGTACCTCCCACCTACATAGTCAAAACCTAACTCAGTCAGCTTTTCTCTAAATATTCCAAATTTTTCTTTCCAATTTTTTTCTCTTTGGTAGCAGCATTATCATCCTTGTATGTACATAAGTTCAAAATCACATTGTCGTAATTTTATATAGAGTATATCAGAAGTTTTATTCTTTTAAAAAATTCGAATAGCTAATAAATACCCTTGGTTCCAATAAAAAATGCAAGATATACAATACAACTCTCCTTGCCACCTTCATTTCACATTTACTCAGTTTCACTCTATCTCCCATTACACAAAAATGACGATTTTCATTAATTTATTTTGTATTCTGCCATAAGGTAATTGTGCATACAAAAATTTGTAATGTATTCTCATTTTTTACACAAAACAGTTTATCCATACATTGATTTGTATGTTGTTTTCTCTCTTAATATCTTTTAGTATTATTTTCTAAACAGTACATTTAGAGCATGTTCACTCTTTTATTACAGATAAATAATATTCCATTGTACACACATGCTGTAACATAAAGAGTTCTCTTTGGTGGAAGTGTATATTATTTCTGATATGTTGCTCTTACAAACAAAGCTGCAATGAATATGTTTGCATACGTTTCATTTTGTGTGTGTGCTACTGAAATGTGCAAAAATATTCCTGAAGTAGAAAAGTGCTATCAAAGGATATATGAATTGGTACTTTTGATAATTATTGCCAAGTCTTATACTGGTTTACATTCCAACCAGCAATATTCAAGTGTCAGTTTCCCCACAGCCTAAGCAACAGAGTGTGTCATCAAACTTTTAGAATCTTTTAATGTCTTATAAGGAAAAAAATGCTACTTCAATATTGTTTTATTTCTATTTCTCTTACCACAATTTTGGTTGAACAACTATTCTTTTTTTTTTTTTTTTTTGAGATAGAGTCTCGCTCTGTTGCCCAGGCTGGAGTGCAGTGGCGTGATCTCGGCTCACTGCAAGCTCCGCCTCCTGGGTTCACGCCATTCTCCTGCCTTAGCCTCCCGAGTAGCTGGGACTACAGGCACCCGCCACCACGCCTGGCTAATGTTTTGTGTTTTTAGTAAAGACAGGGTTTCACCATGTTAGCCAGGATGGTCTTGATCTTCTGAACTTGTGATCCACCCTCCTTGGCCTCCTAAAGTGCTGGGATTACAGGCATGAGCCACCACACCCGGCCCTGAACAACTATTCTTAAATTTGAGAGTTATCTGTATTTTTTTTTTTCAGGAATTGTTTTTTCTTATTCTTTGTCTATTTTCTACTAGGTGATTGTTCTTTTTTATTTTTGATTTTGGAGCTATTTATATATTAGAGAAATTAGTTCTTTATTCTAGGAACTGCAAATGTTTTTCCTGCTGGGTATCTGTATTTGAAGTCTGGTTATGGGTTATTTAGTCATTACTACATATTTATTTATTTTTAAATTTTAAATTTTAAGTTCAAGGGGTGTATGTGCAGATTTGTTACATGAGTATATTCCATGATGCTAGGGTTTGGGCTTCTATTAATCTCACATGACTACATTTTTAAAAAACTTAAAATGGAATTATGTTATAATAAACCCATTGTAAATTTAAAGCAGAGTAAGTAAAAAATGCATAGCTGAGAGCTGCTGCTCACTACCACTACCCAGCATTGCAATAGAAGCACAGTTTCTACTGAACACATATCAGTTTTGCACCAAAATAAACTCAAAAATTAAGTAAAACATCTTAAGTCGGTGATCGTCTGTAGTTTAATTAATTATCAATCTTTCATAACTCTTGGATTTCAAGTCATAACTTGGAAGGTTTTCTCCATTCCGAGGTTTTAGATAAATTATTCCAAGGTTTCTTCTAATAGTATTATAGTTGTCATTTATTTTATTTTATATTTCAGTTAACAAATAATATCTGTACATATTCATGGAGTGCATAGTGATGTTTTGATACATATAATGTATAGTGAGCAGATCAGGGTAGTTAGCATATCCTTCATCTCAAATATATATCATTTATTTGTGTTGGGAGCATTCAATATATTCCTTCTAGCTACTTAAACTACATAATATATTATTGTTAACTATAGTCATGCTACAGTCCTATAGAACACTAGAACTTATTCATCCTACTAGCTGTAATTTTACATCCTTTAACAAATTTCTCCCTATTCCTCCCATCCCCTACCCTTTTCTACTATCCTCGTTTCTACTTTTAACTTCTATGAGATGAACACTTTTTAGCTTTCATATATGAGTGAGAACATGCAATGTTTAACTTTATGTTCCTGCTTACTTCATGTAACATAATGTCCATGGATAGGCCTGTATGTGTATTTCCAGTTTTACTTTCCCAAACTCCAACCCTGCGTCCCCTTTCATTGACACGCTATTTCTGCCATATTGGTCATCTTGCCATTCTTTTAAAAAGTTGCCTCCTTTCTGTTTAAGTACCTCTGATTTAAAAAGAAAAATCCTTCTTTAAGGATATCCTATTTTTTTTCCCTGAACCCATAGCTGTTGTTGAGGCATATAAGGCCCGTCTAAACCCCTAAACCTTCTACAAATCCTCTCAGATAGCCTACTTTCTCCCTTTCCCATTCTCACTGAATTATTTGCACCACAATTGTAATACTTATAAAGTCTACTTTTCAAAATATGTTTCGTATTGGTCACTTTCAGTAGAACAAAAGCACTTTATAAGGCAGGGACAGTTACTTTTACATCTTTTAATTATCTATACAGGTAACTTAGTGTTTTCCGATAGTAGTTTCTTAATACATTAAATTGAATTTCATTTTATCATCACTCCTCCTTTTCTTATTTATTCATTTTTTTATTTTTAAATTTATTTTTTGAGATGGAGTCTCGCTGTGTCACCCGGGCTGGAGTGCGGTGGTGCCATCTCGGCTGACTGCAACCTCTGCCTCCCAGGTTCAAGAGATTCTCCTGCCTCAGTCTCCCATGCAGCTGGGATTACAGGCATGCACCACCATGCCCAGCTAATTTTTGTATTTTTAGTAGAAATAGGGTTTCACCATGTTGGCCAGGCTGGTCTCGAATTCCTGATCTCAAGTGATCCTCCCGCCACGACCTCCCATAGTGCTGCGATTACAGATGTGAGCTCCCAGGCCTGGCCCTTCTTTTTTATTATTATTATTTTTTAATCTCTTTTCTTTTTCCTTCTTTTCACTATTCCATTTTTCCATTCTTCTTTTTATTTCTTCATCTAACAAATATAGGTCTCAAAATCAATTTTCTTATAACAACATTTCCACCAGCAAATATAACACTCTGCAACATTCCACTATAATTTTTTTTGTAAATCACTCCTCATTTCCCTGACCTCCTCCCACAAATCAACCATTTGGAGTCATAGTCTGAAAGTTTTTGTCTAGTTAATGGGAGAAATTTTAAACTATATCGAGTTTGTAGAATAATTCACCGATATTTCCCAGGTTCTTGTTTGGTTCTATATTTTTACATTTTGATTTCCAAACCACTTAGAGATTTTTTTTTTCTTGGGTATAGTGTAAAACATAACGTGTTATATCTTAATAAATATTTCTCTTAGAAAACAATGCATAGCTGTAATGCAGATAATATTATGGAGTCTTGGCTGCCTTATGGCTCCCTGTAGCCAGTATTTTCCAAAATATGTTTGGGATTTTAATATGTGCATCAGTTAGAATGATTTAGGCTGTAAGCATCAACTAACACAAATAATTATGACTTAAACAAAAAACAATTTATCATATATAACAAGAAGTCGTGAGGTAGGCAACTCCTAAAATGGCTAATTAAGAAGTCAATGACATGAAGGACTCAAGTTCTTTCCAATTCTGGTTTGCTGTCTCTCATACATTAATTATGTTTTTCTTCATAAGCACAAAATAACTGCAGAAAGTCCAAATGTCACAGTAGACAAAAAGCATAATCAATGGAAGGGGGGTGTATTTTCTATTATGTGTCAGTATTTGTTAGAGAGAAAATTTCTCTTCCTGAAGCCAACCGCATATTTATCTTCAAATCCTATTTGTCAAAATCAGGCCACGCTCATTGGCTGATGCCTTAGTAGAAAAAAAAAAGAAGCTGGAAAGGTAGTAATTAGCATTTTCTACCTTGTTAATGGAAGGTAGCCTTTATTAGCATAGAAGAAAGAGGAGGGGAGCACGTTTGTT